>NW_027442814.1:0-76614 GCF_048569485.1 Anomaloglossus baeobatrachus
GATTATCTCGGGATTGCAAGATAACCAAACAAAACTTTTAGTGGATTTCTACTTATTTTATTAAATATCATCTCCACCAAACAGGACAAGCTTGCATCTGTTATAGTTTTGGAGAAAAATGTGTTCATTTCATGTATGCGCGAAATGCCTTAAAAATGGCTTTAAAATGGATTTGGAGCATGGAGACGATTATCTCGGGATTGCAAGATAACCAAACAAAACTTTTAGTGGATTTCTACTTATTTTATTAAATATCATCTCCACCAAACAGGACAAGCTTGCATCTGTTATAGTTTTGGAGAAAAATGTGTTCATTTCATGTATGCGCGAAATGCCTTAAAAATGGCTTTAAAATGGATTTGGAGCATGGAGACGATTATCTCGGGATTGCAAGATAACCAAACAAAACGTTTAGTGGATTTCTACTTATTTTATTAAATATCATCTCCACCAAACAGGACAAGCTTGCATCTGTTATAGTTTTGGAGAAAAATGTGTTCATTTCATGTATGCGCGAAATGCCTTAAAAATGGCTTTAAAATGGATTTGGAGCATGGAGACGATTATCTCGGGATTGCAAGATAACCAAACAAAACTTTTAGTGGATTTCTACTTATTTTATTAAATATCATCTCCACCAAACAGGACAAGCTTGCATCTGTTATAGTTTTGGAGAAAAATGTGTTCATTTCATGTATGCGCGAAATGCCTTAAAAATGGCTTTAAAATGGATTTGGAGCATGGAGACGATTATCTCGGGATTGCAAGATAACCAAACAAAACTTTTAGTGGATTTCTACTTATTTTATTAAATATCATCTCCACCAAACAGGACAAGCTTGCATCTGTTATAGTTTTGGAGAAAAATGTGTTCATTTCATGTATGCGCGAAATGCCTTAAAAATGGCTTTAAAATGGATTTGGAGCATGGAGACGATTATCTCGGGATTGCAAGATAACCAAACAAAACTTTTAGTGGATTTCTACTTATTTTATTAAATATCATCTCCACCAAACAGGACAAGCTTGCATCTGTTATAGTTTTGGAGAAAAATGTGTTCATTTCATGTATGCGCGAAATGCCTTAAAAATGGCTTTAAAATGGATTTGGAGCATGGAGACGATTATCTCGGGATTGCAAGATAACCAAACAAAACTTTTAGTGGATTTCTACTTATTTTATTAAATATCATCTCCACCAAACAGGACAAGCTTGCATCTGTTATAGTTTTGGAGAAAAATGTGTTCATTTCATGTATGCGCGAAATGCCTTAAAAATGGCTTTAAAATGGATTTGGAGCATGGAGACGATTATCTCGGGATTGCAATATAACCAAACAAAACTTTTAGTGGATTTCTACTTATTTTATTAAATATCATCTCCACCAAACAGGACAAGCTTGCATCTGTTATAGTTTTGGAGAAAAATGTGTTCATTTCATGTATGCGCGAAATGCCTTAAAAATGGCTTTAAAATGGATTTGGAGCATGGAGACGATTATCTCGGGATTGCAAGATAACCAAACAAAACTTTTAGTGGATTTCTACTTATTTTATTAAATATCATCTCCACCAAACAGGACAAGCTTGCATCTGTTATAGTTTTGGAGAAAAATGTGTTCATTTCATGTATGCGCGAAATGCCTTAAAAATGGCTTTAAAATGGATTTGGAGCATGGAGACGATTATCTCGGGATTGCAAGATAACCAAACAAAACTTTTAGTGGATTTCTACTTATTTTATTAAATATCATCTCCACCAAACAGGACAAGCTTGCATCTGTTATAGTTTTGGAGAAAAATGTGTTCATTTCATGTATGCGCGAAATGCCTTAAAAATGGCTTTAAAATGGATTTGGAGCATGGAGACGATTATCTCGGGATTGCAAGATAACCAAACAAAACTTTTAGTGGATTTCTACTTATTTTATTAAATATCATCTCCACCAAACAGGACAAGCTTGCATCTGTTATAGTTTTGGAGAAAAATGTGTTCATTTCATGTATGCGCGAAATGCCTTAAAAATGGCTTTAAAATGGATTTGGAGCATGGAGACGATTATCTCGGGATTGCAAGATAACCAAACAAAACTTTTAGTGGATTTCTACTTATTTTATTAAATATCATCTCCACCAAACAGGACAAGCTTGCATCTGTTATAGTTTTGGAGAAAAATGTGTTCATTTCATGTATGCGCGAAATGCCTTAAAAATGGCTTTAAAATGGATTTGGAGCATGGAGACGATTATCTCGGGATTGCAAGATAACCAAACAAAACTTTTAGTGGATTTCTACTTATTTTATTAAATATCATCTCCACCAAACAGGACAAGCTTGCATCTGTTATAGTTTTGGAGAAAAATGTGTTCATTTCATGTATGCGCGAAATGCCTTAAAAATGGCTTTAAAATGGATTTGGAGCATGGAGACGATTATCTCGGGATTGCAAGATAACCAAACAAAACTTTTAGTGGATTTCTACTTATTTTATTAAATATCATCTCCACCAAACAGGACAAGCTTGCATCTGTTATAGTTTTGGAGAAAAATGTGTTCATTTCATGTATGCGCGAAATGCCTTAAAAATGGCTTTAAAATGGATTTGGAGCATGGAGACGATTATCTCGGGATTGCAAGATAACCAAACAAAACTTTTAGTGGATTTCTACTTATTTTATTAAATATCATCTCCACCAAACAGGACAAGCTTGCATCTGTTATAGTTTTGGAGAAAAATGTGTTCATTTCATGTATGCGCGAAATGCCTTAAAAATGGCTTTAAAATGGATTTGGAGCATGGAGACGATTATCTCGGGATTGCAAGATAACCAAACAAAACTTTTAGTGGATTTCTACTTATTTTATTAAATATCATCTCCACCAAACAGGACAAGCTTGCATCTGTTATAGTTTTGGAGAAAAATGTGTTCATTTCATGTATGCGCGAAATGCCTTAAAAATGGCTTTAAAATGGATTTGGAGCATGGAGACGATTATCTCGGGATTGCAAGATAACCAAACAAAACTTTTAGTGGATTTCTACTTATTTTATTAAATATCATCTCCACCAAACAGGACAAGCTTGCATCTGTTATAGTTTTGGAGAAAAATGTGTTCATTTCATGTATGCGCGAAATGCCTTAAAAATGGCTTTAAAATGGATTTGGAGCATGGAGACGATTATCTCGGGATTGCAAGATAACCAAACAAAACTTTTAGTGGATTTCTACTTATTTTATTAAATATCATCTCCACCAAACAGGACAAGCTTGCATCTGTTATAGTTTTGGAGAAAAATGTGTTCATTTCATGTATGCGCGAAATGCCTTAAAAATGGCTTTAAAATGGATTTGGAGCATGGAGACGATTATCTCGGGATTGCAAGATAACCAAACAAAACTTTTAGTGGATTTCTACTTATTTTATTAAATATCATCTCCACCAAACAGGACAAGCTTGCATCTGTTATAGTTTTGGAGAAAAATGTGTTCATTTCATGTATGCGCGAAATGCCTTAAAAATGGCTTTAAAATGGATTTGGAGCATGGAGACGATTATCTCGGGATTGCAAGATAACCAAACAAAACTTTTAGTGGATTTCTACTTATTTTATTAAATATCATCTCCACCAAACAGGACAAGCTTGCATCTGTTATAGTTTTGGAGAAAAATGTGTTCATTTCATGTATGCGCGAAATGCCTTAAAAATGGCTTTAAAATGGATTTGGAGCATGGAGACGATTATCTCGGGATTGCAAGATAACCAAACAAAACTTTTAGTGGATTTCTACTTATTTTATTAAATATCATCTCCACCAAACAGGACAAGCTTGCATCTGTTATAGTTTTGGAGAAAAATGTGTTCATTTCATGTATGCGCGAAATGCCTTAAAAATGGCTTTAAAATGGATTTGGAGCATGGAGACGATTATCTCGGGATTGCAAGATAACCAAACAAAACTTTTAGTGGATTTCTACTTATTTTATTAAATATCATCTCCACCAAACAGGACAAGCTTGCATCTGTTATAGTTTTGGAGAAAAATGTGTTCATTTCATGTATGCGCGAAATGCCTTAAAAATGGCTTTAAAATGGATTTGGAGCATGGAGACGATTATCTCGGGATTGCAAGATAACCAAACAAAACTTTTAGTGGATTTCTACTTATTTTATTAAATATCATCTCCACCAAACAGGACAAGCTTGCATCTGTTATAGTTTTGGAGAAAAATGTGTTCATTTCATGTATGCGCGAAATGCCTTAAAAATGGCTTTAAAATGGATTTGGAGCATGGAGACGATTATCTCGGGATTGCAAGATAACCAAACAAAACTTTTAGTGGATTTCTACTTATTTTATTAAATATCATCTCCACCAAACAGGACAAGCTTGCATCTGTTATAGTTTTGGAGAAAAATGTGTTCATTTCATGTATGCGCGAAATGCCTTAAAAATGGCTTTAAAATGGATTTGGAGCATGGAGACGATTATCTCGGGATTGCAAGATAACCAAACAAAACTTTTAGTGGATTTCTACTTATTTTATTAAATATCATCTCCACCAAACAGGACAAGCTTGCATCTGTTATAGTTTTGGAGAAAAATGTGTTCATTTCATGTATGCGCGAAATGCCTTAAAAATGGCTTTAAAATGGATTTGGAGCATGGAGACGATTATCTCGGGATTGCAAGATAACCAAACAAAACTTTTAGTGGATTTCTACTTATTTTATTAAATATCATCTCCACCAAACAGGACAAGCTTGCATCTGTTATAGTTTTGGAGAAAAATGTGTTCATTTCATGTATGCGCGAAATGCCTTAAAAATGGCTTTAAAATGGATTTGGAGCATGGAGACGATTATCTCGGGATTGCAAGATAACCAAACAAAACTTTTAGTGGATTTCTACTTATTTTATTAAATATCATCTCCACCAAACAGGACAAGCTTGCATCTGTTATAGTTTTGGAGAAAAATGTGTTCATTTCATGTATGCGCGAAATGCCTTAAAAATGGCTTTAAAATGGATTTGGAGCATGGAGACGATTATCTCGGGATTGCAAGATAACCAAACAAAACTTTTAGTGGATTTCTACTTATTTTATTAAATATCATCTCCACCAAACAGGACAAGCTTGCATCTGTTATAGTTTTGGAGAAAAATGTGTTCATTTCATGTATGCGCGAAATGCCTTAAAAATGGCTTTAAAATGGATTTGGAGCATGGAGACGATTATCTCGGGATTGCAAGATAACCAAACAAAACTTTTAGTGGATTTCTACTTATTTTATTAAATATCATCTCCACCAAACAGGACAAGCTTGCATCTGTTATAGTTTTGGAGAAAAATGTGTTCATTTCATGTATGCGCGAAATGCCTTAAAAATGGCTTTAAAATGGATTTGGAGCATGGAGACGATTATCTCGGGATTGCAAGATAACCAAACAAAACTTTTAGTGGATTTCTACTTATTTTATTAAATATCATCTCCACCAAACAGGACAAGCTTGCATCTGTTATAGTTTTGGAGAAAAATGTGTTCATTTCATGTATGCGCGAAATGCCTTAAAAATGGCTTTAAAATGGATTTGGAGCATGGAGACGATTATCTCGGGATTGCAATATAACCAAACAAAACTTTTAGTGGATTTCTACTTATTTTATTAAATATCATCTCCACCAAACAGGACAAGCTTGCATCTGTTATAGTTTTGGAGAAAAATGTGTTCATTTCATGTATGCGCGAAATGCCTTAAAAATGGCTTTAAAATGGATTTGGAGCATGGAGACGATTATCTCGGGATTGCAAGATAACCAAACAAAACTTTTAGTGGATTTCTACTTATTTTATTAAATATCATCTCCACCAAACAGGACAAGCTTGCATCTGTTATAGTTTTGGAGAAAAATGTGTTCATTTCATGTATGCGCGAAATGCCTTAAAAATGGCTTTAAAATGGATTTGGAGCATGGAGACGATTATCTCGGGATTGCAAGATAACCAAACAAAACTTTTAGTGGATTTCTACTTATTTTATTAAATATCATCTCCACCAAACAGGACAAGCTTGCATCTGTTATAGTTTTGGAGAAAAATGTGTTCATTTCATGTATGCGCGAAATGCCTTAAAAATGGCTTTAAAATGGATTTGGAGCATGGAGACGATTATCTCGGGATTGCAAGATAACCAAACAAAACTTTTAGTGGATTTCTACTTATTTTATTAAATATCATCTCCACCAAACAGGACAAGCTTGCATCTGTTATAGTTTTGGAGAAAAATGTGTTCATTTCATGTATGCGCGAAATGCCTTAAAAATGGCTTTAAAATGGATTTGGAGCATGGAGACGATTATCTCGGGATTGCAAGATAACCAAACAAAACTTTTAGTGGATTTCTACTTATTTTATTAAATATCATCTCCACCAAACAGGACAAGCTTGCATCTGTTATAGTTTTGGAGAAAAATGTGTTCATTTCATGTATGCGCGAAATGCCTTAAAAATGGCTTTAAAATGGATTTGGAGCATGGAGACGATTATCTCGGGATTGCAAGATAACCAAACAAAACTTTTAGTGGATTTCTACTTATTTTATTAAATATCATCTCCACCAAACAGGACAAGCTTGCATCTGTTATAGTTTTGGAGAAAAATGTGTTCATTTCATGTATGCGCGAAATGCCTTAAAAATGGCTTTAAAATGGATTTGGAGCATGGAGACGATTATCTCGGGATTGCAAGATAACCAAACAAAACTTTTAGTGGATTTCTACTTATTTTATTAAATATCATCTCCACCAAACAGGACAAGCTTGCATCTGTTATAGTTTTGGAGAAAAATGTGTTCATTTCATGTATGCGCGAAATGCCTTAAAAATGGCTTTAAAATGGATTTGGAGCATGGAGACGATTATCTCGGGATTGCAATATAACCAAACAAAACTTTTAGTGGATTTCTACTTATTTTATTAAATATCATCTCCACCAAACAGGACAAGCTTGCATCTGTTATAGTTTTGGAGAAAAATGTGTTCATTTCATGTATGCGCGAAATGCCTTAAAAATGGCTTTAAAATGGATTTGGAGCATGGAGACGATTATCTCGGGATTGCAAGATAACCAAACAAAACTTTTAGTGGATTTCTACTTATTTTATTAAATATCATCTCCACCAAACAGGACAAGCTTGCATCTGTTATAGTTTTGGAGAAAAATGTGTTCATTTCATGTATGCGCGAAATGCCTTAAAAATGGCTTTAAAATGGATTTGGAGCATGGAGACGATTATCTCGGGATTGCAAGATAACCAAACAAAACTTTTAGTGGATTTCTACTTATTTTATTAAATATCATCTCCACCAAACAGGACAAGCTTGCATCTGTTATAGTTTTGGAGAAAAATGTGTTCATTTCATGTATGCGCGAAATGCCTTAAAAATGGCTTTAAAATGGATTTGGAGCATGGAGACGATTATCTCGGGATTGCAAGATAACCAAACAAAACTTTTAGTGGATTTCTACTTATTTTATTAAATATCATCTCCACCAAACAGGACAAGCTTGCATCTGTTATAGTTTTGGAGAAAAATGTGTTCATTTCATGTATGCGCGAAATGCCTTAAAAATGGCTTTAAAATGGATTTGGAGCATGGAGACGATTATCTCGGGATTGCAAGATAACCAAACAAAACTTTTAGTGGATTTCTACTTATTTTATTAAATATCATCTCCACCAAACAGGACAAGCTTGCATCTGTTATAGTTTTGGAGAAAAATGTGTTCATTTCATGTATGCGCGAAATGCCTTAAAAATGGCTTTAAAATGGATTTGGAGCATGGAGACGATTATCTCGGGATTGCAAGATAACCAAACAAAACTTTTAGTGGATTTCTACTTATTTTATTAAATATCATCTCCACCAAACAGGACAAGCTTGCATCTGTTATAGTTTTGGAGAAAAATGTGTTCATTTCATGTATGCGCGAAATGCCTTAAAAATGGCTTTAAAATGGATTTGGAGCATGGAGACGATTATCTCGGGATTGCAAGATAACCAAACAAAACTTTTAGTGGATTTCTACTTATTTTATTAAATATCATCTCCACCAAACAGGACAAGCTTGCATCTGTTATAGTTTTGGAGAAAAATGTGTTCATTTCATGTATGCGCGAAATGCCTTAAAAATGGCTTTAAAATGGATTTGGAGCATGGAGACGATTATCTCGGGATTGCAAGATAACCAAACAAAACTTTTAGTGGATTTCTACTTATTTTATTAAATATCATCTCCACCAAACAGGACAAGCTTGCATCTGTTATAGTTTTGGAGAAAAATGTGTTCATTTCATGTATGCGCGAAATGCCTTAAAAATGGCTTTAAAATGGATTTGGAGCATGGAGACGATTATCTCGGGATTGCAAGATAACCAAACAAAACTTTTAGTGGATTTCTACTTATTTTATTAAATATCATCTCCACCAAACAGGACAAGCTTGCATCTGTTATAGTTTTGGAGAAAAATGTGTTCATTTCATGTATGCGCGAAATGCCTTAAAAATGGCTTTAAAATGGATTTGGAGCATGGAGACGATTATCTCGGGATTGCAAGATAACCAAACAAAACTTTTAGTGGATTTCTACTTATTTTATTAAATATCATCTCCACCAAACAGGACAAGCTTGCATCTGTTATAGTTTTGGAGAAAAATGTGTTCATTTCATGTATGCGCGAAATGCCTTAAAAATGGCTTTAAAATGGATTTGGAGCATGGAGACGATTATCTCGGGATTGCAAGATAACCAAACAAAACTTTTAGTGGATTTCTACTTATTTTATTAAATATCATCTCCACCAAACAGGACAAGCTTGCATCTGTTATAGTTTTGGAGAAAAATGTGTTCATTTCATGTATGCGCGAAATGCCTTAAAAATGGCTTTAAAATGGATTTGGAGCATGGAGACGATTATCTCGGGATTGCAAGATAACCAAACAAAACTTTTAGTGGATTTCTACTTATTTTATTAAATATCATCTCCACCAAACAGGACAAGCTTGCATCTGTTATAGTTTTGGAGAAAAATGTGTTCATTTCATGTATGCGCGAAATGCCTTAAAAATGGCTTTAAAATGGATTTGGAGCATGGAGACGATTATCTCGGGATTGCAAGATAACCAAACAAAACTTTTAGTGGATTTCTACTTATTTTATTAAATATCATCTCCACCAAACAGGACAAGCTTGCATCTGTTATAGTTTTGGAGAAAAATGTGTTCATTTCATGTATGCGCGAAATGCCTTAAAAATGGCTTTAAAATGGATTTGGAGCATGGAGACGATTATCTCGGGATTGCAAGATAACCAAACAAAACTTTTAGTGGATTTCTACTTATTTTATTAAATATCATCTCCACCAAACAGGACAAGCTTGCATCTGTTATAGTTTTGGAGAAAAATGTGTTCATTTCATGTATGCGCGAAATGCCTTAAAAATGGCTTTAAAATGGATTTGGAGCATGGAGACGATTATCTCGGGATTGCAAGATAACCAAACAAAACTTTTAGTGGATTTCTACTTATTTTATTAAATATCATCTCCACCAAACAGGACAAGCTTGCATCTGTTATAGTTTTGGAGAAAAATGTGTTCATTTCATGTATGCGCGAAATGCCTTAAAAATGGCTTTAAAATGGATTTGGAGCATGGAGACGATTATCTCGGGATTGCAAGATAACCAAACAAAACTTTTAGTGGATTTCTACTTATTTTATTAAATATCATCTCCACCAAACAGGACAAGCTTGCATCTGTTATAGTTTTGGAGAAAAATGTGTTCATTTCATGTATGCGCGAAATGCCTTAAAAATGGCTTTAAAATGGATTTGGAGCATGGAGACGATTATCTCGGGATTGCAAGATAACCAAACAAAACTTTTAGTGGATTTCTACTTATTTTATTAAATATCATCTCCACCAAACAGGACAAGCTTGCATCTGTTATAGTTTTGGAGAAAAATGTGTTCATTTCATGTATGCGCGAAATGCCTTAAAAATGGCTTTAAAATGGATTTGGAGCATGGAGACGATTATCTCGGGATTGCAAGATAACCAAACAAAACTTTTAGTGGATTTCTACTTATTTTATTAAATATCATCTCCACCAAACAGGACAAGCTTGCATCTGTTATAGTTTTGGAGAAAAATGTGTTCATTTCATGTATGCGCGAAATGCCTTAAAAATGGCTTTAAAATGGATTTGGAGCATGGAGACGATTATCTCGGGATTGCAAGATAACCAAACAAAACTTTTAGTGGATTTCTACTTATTTTATTAAATATCATCTCCACCAAACAGGACAAGCTTGCATCTGTTATAGTTTTGGAGAAAAATGTGTTCATTTCATGTATGCGCGAAATGCCTTAAAAATGGCTTTAAAATGGATTTGGAGCATGGAGACGATTATCTCGGGATTGCAAGATAACCAAACAAAACTTTTAGTGGATTTCTACTTATTTTATTAAATATCATCTCCACCAAACAGGACAAGCTTGCATCTGTTATAGTTTTGGAGAAAAATGTGTTCATTTCATGTATGCGCGAAATGCCTTAAAAATGGCTTTAAAATGGATTTGGAGCATGGAGACGATTATCTCGGGATTGCAAGATAACCAAACAAAACTTTTAGTGGATTTCTACTTATTTTATTAAATATCATCTCCACCAAACAGGACAAGCTTGCATCTGTTATAGTTTTGGAGAAAAATGTGTTCATTTCATGTATGCGCGAAATGCCTTAAAAATGGCTTTAAAATGGATTTGGAGCATGGAGACGATTATCTCGGGATTGCAAGATAACCAAACAAAACTTTTAGTGGATTTCTACTTATTTTATTAAATATCATCTCCACCAAACAGGACAAGCTTGCATCTGTTATAGTTTTGGAGAAAAATGTGTTCATTTCATGTATGCGCGAAATGCCTTAAAAATGGCTTTAAAATGGATTTGGAGCATGGAGACGATTATCTCGGGATTGCAAGATAACCAAACAAAACTTTTAGTGGATTTCTACTTATTTTATTAAATATCATCTCCACCAAACAGGACAAGCTTGCATCTGTTATAGTTTTGGAGAAAAATGTGTTCATTTCATGTATGCGCGAAATGCCTTAAAAATGGCTTTAAAATGGATTTGGAGCATGGAGACGATTATCTCGGGATTGCAAGATAACCAAACAAAACTTTTAGTGGATTTCTACTTATTTTATTAAATATCATCTCCACCAAACAGGACAAGCTTGCATCTGTTATAGTTTTGGAGAAAAATGTGTTCATTTCATGTATGCGCGAAATGCCTTAAAAATGGCTTTAAAATGGATTTGGAGCATGGAGACGATTATCTCGGGATTGCAAGATAACCAAACAAAACTTTTAGTGGATTTCTACTTATTTTATTAAATATCATCTCCACCAAACAGGACAAGCTTGCATCTGTTATAGTTTTGGAGAAAAATGTGTTCATTTCATGTATGCGCGAAATGCCTTAAAAATGGCTTTAAAATGGATTTGGAGCATGGAGACGATTATCTCGGGATTGCAAGATAACCAAACAAAACTTTTAGTGGATTTCTACTTATTTTATTAAATATCATCTCCACCAAACAGGACAAGCTTGCATCTGTTATAGTTTTGGAGAAAAATGTGTTCATTTCATGTATGCGCGAAATGCCTTAAAAATGGCTTTAAAATGGATTTGGAGCATGGAGACGATTATCTCGGGATTGCAAGATAACCAAACAAAACTTTTAGTGGATTTCTACTTATTTTATTAAATATCATCTCCACCAAACAGGACAAGCTTGCATCTGTTATAGTTTTGGAGAAAAATGTGTTCATTTCATGTATGCGCGAAATGCCTTAAAAATGGCTTTAAAATGGATTTGGAGCATGGAGACGATTATCTCGGGATTGCAAGATAACCAAACAAAACTTTTAGTGGATTTCTACTTATTTTATTAAATATCATCTCCACCAAACAGGACAAGCTTGCATCTGTTATAGTTTTGGAGAAAAATGTGTTCATTTCATGTATGCGCGAAATGCCTTAAAAATGGCTTTAAAATGGATTTGGAGCATGGAGACGATTATCTCGGGATTGCAAGATAACCAAACAAAACTTTTAGTGGATTTCTACTTATTTTATTAAATATCATCTCCACCAAACAGGACAAGCTTGCATCTGTTATAGTTTTGGAGAAAAATGTGTTCATTTCATGTATGCGCGAAATGCCTTAAAAATGGCTTTAAAATGGATTTGGAGCATGGAGACGATTATCTCGGGATTGCAAGATAACCAAACAAAACTTTTAGTGGATTTCTACTTATTTTATTAAATATCATCTCCACCAAACAGGACAAGCTTGCATCTGTTATAGTTTTGGAGAAAAATGTGTTCATTTCATGTATGCGCGAAATGCCTTAAAAATGGCTTTAAAATGGATTTGGAGCATGGAGACGATTATCTCGGGATTGCAAGATAACCAAACAAAACTTTTAGTGGATTTCTACTTATTTTATTAAATATCATCTCCACCAAACAGGACAAGCTTGCATCTGTTATAGTTTTGGAGAAAAATGTGTTCATTTCATGTATGCGCGAAATGCCTTAAAAATGGCTTTAAAATGGATTTGGAGCATGGAGACGATTATCTCGGGATTGCAAGATAACCAAACAAAACTTTTAGTGGATTTCTACTTATTTTATTAAATATCATCTCCACCAAACAGGACAAGCTTGCATCTGTTATAGTTTTGGAGAAAAATGTGTTCATTTCATGTATGCGCGAAATGCCTTAAAAATGGCTTTAAAATGGATTTGGAGCATGGAGACGATTATCTCGGGATTGCAAGATAACCAAACAAAACTTTTAGTGGATTTCTACTTATTTTATTAAATATCATCTCCACCAAACAGGACAAGCTTGCATCTGTTATAGTTTTGGAGAAAAATGTGTTCATTTCATGTATGCGCGAAATGCCTTAAAAATGGCTTTAAAATGGATTTGGAGCATGGAGACGATTATCTCGGGATTGCAAGATAACCAAACAAAACTTTTAGTGGATTTCTACTTATTTTATTAAATATCATCTCCACCAAACAGGACAAGCTTGCATCTGTTATAGTTTTGGAGAAAAATGTGTTCATTTCATGTATGCGCGAAATGCCTTAAAAATGGCTTTAAAATGGATTTGGAGCATGGAGACGATTATCTCGGGATTGCAAGATAACCAAACAAAACTTTTAGTGGATTTCTACTTATTTTATTAAATATCATCTCCACCAAACAGGACAAGCTTGCATCTGTTATAGTTTTGGAGAAAAATGTGTTCATTTCATGTATGCGCGAAATGCCTTAAAAATGGCTTTAAAATGGATTTGGAGCATGGAGACGATTATCTCGGGATTGCAAGATAACCAAACAAAACTTTTAGTGGATTTCTACTTATTTTATTAAATATCATCTCCACCAAACAGGACAAGCTTGCATCTGTTATAGTTTTGGAGAAAAATGTGTTCATTTCATGTATGCGCGAAATGCCTTAAAAATGGCTTTAAAATGGATTTGGAGCATGGAGACGATTATCTCGGGATTGCAAGATAACCAAACAAAACTTTTAGTGGATTTCTACTTATTTTATTAAATATCATCTCCACCAAACAGGACAAGCTTGCATCTGTTATAGTTTTGGAGAAAAATGTGTTCATTTCATGTATGCGCGAAATGCCTTAAAAATGGCTTTAAAATGGATTTGGAGCATGGAGACGATTATCTCGGGATTGCAAGATAACCAAACAAAACTTTTAGTGGATTTCTACTTATTTTATTAAATATCATCTCCACCAAACAGGACAAGCTTGCATCTGTTATAGTTTTGGAGAAAAATGTGTTCATTTCATGTATGCGCGAAATGCCTTAAAAATGGCTTTAAAATGGATTTGGAGCATGGAGACGATTATCTCGGGATTGCAATATAACCAAACAAAACTTTTAGTGGATTTCTACTTATTTTATTAAATATCATCTCCACCAAACAGGACAAGCTTGCATCTGTTATAGTTTTGGAGAAAAATGTGTTCATTTCATGTATGCGCGAAATGCCTTAAAAATGGCTTTAAAATGGATTTGGAGCATGGAGACGATTATCTCGGGATTGCAAGATAACCAAACAAAACTTTTAGTGGATTTCTACTTATTTTATTAAATATCATCTCCACCAAACAGGACAAGCTTGCATCTGTTATAGTTTTGGAGAAAAATGTGTTCATTTCATGTATGCGCGAAATGCCTTAAAAATGGCTTTAAAATGGATTTGGAGCATGGAGACGATTATCTCGGGATTGCAAGATAACCAAACAAAACTTTTAGTGGATTTCTACTTATTTTATTAAATATCATCTCCACCAAACAGGACAAGCTTGCATCTGTTATAGTTTTGGAGAAAAATGTGTTCATTTCATGTATGCGCGAAATGCCTTAAAAATGGCTTTAAAATGGATTTGGAGCATGGAGACGATTATCTCGGGATTGCAAGATAACCAAACAAAACTTTTAGTGGATTTCTACTTATTTTATTAAATATCATCTCCACCAAACAGGACAAGCTTGCATCTGTTATAGTTTTGGAGAAAAATGTGTTCATTTCATGTATGCGCGAAATGCCTTAAAAATGGCTTTAAAATGGATTTGGAGCATGGAGACGATTATCTCGGGATTGCAAGATAACCAAACAAAACTTTTAGTGGATTTCTACTTATTTTATTAAATATCATCTCCACCAAACAGGACAAGCTTGCATCTGTTATAGTTTTGGAGAAAAATGTGTTCATTTCATGTATGCGCGAAATGCCTTAAAAATGGCTTTAAAATGGATTTGGAGCATGGAGACGATTATCTCGGGATTGCAAGATAACCAAACAAAACTTTTAGTGGATTTCTACTTATTTTATTAAATATCATCTCCACCAAACAGGACAAGCTTGCATCTGTTATAGTTTTGGAGAAAAATGTGTTCATTTCATGTATGCGCGAAATGCCTTAAAAATGGCTTTAAAATGGATTTGGAGCATGGAGACGATTATCTCGGGATTGCAAGATAACCAAACAAAACTTTTAGTGGATTTCTACTTATTTTATTAAATATCATCTCCACCAAACAGGACAAGCTTGCATCTGTTATAGTTTTGGAGAAAAATGTGTTCATTTCATGTATGCGCGAAATGCCTTAAAAATGGCTTTAAAATGGATTTGGAGCATGGAGACGATTATCTCGGGATTGCAAGATAACCAAACAAAACTTTTAGTGGATTTCTACTTATTTTATTAAATATCATCTCCACCAAACAGGAACAAGCACTTGCATCTGTTATAGTTTTGGAGAAAAATGTGTTCATTTCATGTATGCGCGAAATGCCTTAAAAATGGCTTTAAAATGGATTTGGAGCATGGAGACGATTATCTCGGATTGCAAGATAACCAAACAAAACTTTTAGTGGATTTCTACTTATTTTATTAAATATCATCTCCACCAAACAGGACAAGCTTGCATCTGTTATAGTTTTGGAGAAAAATGTGTTCATTTCATGTATGCGCGAAATGCCTTAAAAATGGCTTTAAAATGGATTTGGAGCATGGAGACGATTATCTCGGGATTGCAAGATAACCAAACAAAACTTTAGTGGATTTCTACTTATTTTATTAAATATCATCTCCACCAAACAGGACAAGCTTGCATCTGTTATAGTTTTGGAGAAAAATGTGTTCATTTCATGTATGCGCGAAATGCCTTAAAAATGGCTTTAAAATGGATTTGGAGCATGGAGACGATTATCTCGGGATTGCAAGATAACCAAACAAAACTTTTAGTGGATTTCTACTTATTTTATTAAATATCATCTCCACCAAACAGGACAAGCTTGCATCTGTTATAGTTTTGGAGAAAAATGTGTTCATTTCATGTATGCGCGAAATGCCTTAAAAATGGCTTTAAAATGGATTTGGAGCATGGAGACGATTATCTCGGGATTGCAAGATAACCAAACAAAACTTTTAGTGGATTTCTACTTATTTTATTAAATATCATCTCCACCAAACAGGACAAGCTTGCATCTGTTATAGTTTTGGAGAAAAATGTGTTCATTTCATGTATGCGCGAAATGCCTTAAAAATGGCTTTAAAATGGATTTGGAGCATGGAGACGATTATCTCGGGATTGCAAGATAACCAAACAAAACTTTTAGTGGATTTCTACTTATTTTATTAAATATCATCTCCACCAAACAGGACAAGCTTGCATCTGTTATAGTTTTGGAGAAAAATGTGTTCATTTCATGTATGCGCGAAATGCCTTAAAAATGGCTTTAAAATGGATTTGGAGCATGGAGACGATTATCTCGGGATTGCAAGATAACCAAACAAAACTTTTAGTGGATTTCTACTTATTTTATTAAATATCATCTCCACCAAACAGGACAAGCTTGCATCTGTTATAGTTTTGGAGAAAAATGTGTTCATTTCATGTATGCGCGAAATGCCTTAAAAATGGCTTTAAAATGGATTTGGAGCATGGAGACGATTATCTCGGGATTGCAAGATAACCAAACAAAACTTTTAGTGGATTTCTACTTATTTTATTAAATATCATCTCCACCAAACAGGACAAGCTTGCATCTGTTATAGTTTTGGAGAAAAATGTGTTCATTTCATGTATGCGCGAAATGCCTTAAAAATGGCTTTAAAATGGATTTGGAGCATGGAGACGATTATCTCGGGATTGCAAGATAACCAAACAAAACTTTTAGTGGATTTCTACTTATTTTATTAAATATCATCTCCACCAAACAGGACAAGCTTGCATCTGTTATAGTTTTGGAGAAAAATGTGTTCATTTCATGTATGCGCGAAATGCCTTAAAAATGGCTTTAAAATGGATTTGGAGCATGGAGACGATTATCTCGGGATTGCAAGATAACCAAACAAAACTTTTAGTGGATTTCTACTTATTTTATTAAATATCATCTCCACCAAACAGGACAAGCTTGCATCTGTTATAGTTTTGGAGAAAAATGTGTTCATTTCATGTATGCGCGAAATGCCTTAAAAATGGCTTTAAAATGGATTTGGAGCATGGAGACGATTATCTCGGGATTGCAAGATAACCAAACAAAACTTTTAGTGGATTTCTACTTATTTTATTAAATATCATCTCCACCAAACAGGACAAGCTTGCATCTGTTATAGTTTTGGAGAAAAATGTGTTCATTTCATGTATGCGCGAAATGCCTTAAAAATGGCTTTAAAATGGATTTGGAGCATGGAGACGATTATCTCGGGATTGCAAGATAACCAAACAAAACTTTTAGTGGATTTCTACTTATTTTATTAAATATCATCTCCACCAAACAGGACAAGCTTGCATCTGTTATAGTTTTGGAGAAAAATGTGTTCATTTCATGTATGCGCGAAATGCCTTAAAAATGGCTTTAAAATGGATTTGGAGCATGGAGACGATTATCTCGGGATTGCAAGATAACCAAACAAAACTTTTAGTGGATTTCTACTTATTTTATTAAATATCATCTCCACCAAACAGGACAAGCTTGCATCTGTTATAGTTTTGGAGAAAAATGTGTTCATTTCATGTATGCGCGAAATGCCTTAAAAATGGCTTTAAAATGGATTTGGAGCATGGAGACGATTATCTCGGGATTGCAAGATAACCAAACAAAACTTTTAGTGGATTTCTACTTATTTTATTAAATATCATCTCCACCAAACAGGACAAGCTTGCATCTGTTATAGTTTTGGAGAAAAATGTGTTCATTTCATGTATGCGCGAAATGCCTTAAAAATGGCTTTAAAATGGATTTGGAGCATGGAGACGATTATCTCGGGATTGCAAGATAACCAAACAAAACTTTTAGTGGATTTCTACTTATTTTATTAAATATCATCTCCACCAAACAGGACAAGCTTGCATCTGTTATAGTTTTGGAGAAAAATGTGTTCATTTCATGTATGCGCGAAATGCCTTAAAAATGGCTTTAAAATGGATTTGGAGCATGGAGACGATTATCTCGGGATTGCAAGATAACCAAACAAAACTTTTAGTGGATTTCTACTTATTTTATTAAATATCATCTCCACCAAACAGGACAAGCTTGCATCTGTTATAGTTTTGGAGAAAAATGTGTTCATTTCATGTATGCGCGAAATGCCTTAAAAATGGCTTTAAAATGGATTTGGAGCATGGAGACGATTATCTCGGGATTGCAAGATAACCAAACAAAACTTTTAGTGGATTTCTACTTATTTTATTAAATATCATCTCCACCAAACAGGACAAGCTTGCATCTGTTATAGTTTTGGAGAAAAATGTGTTCATTTCATGTATGCGCGAAATGCCTTAAAAATGGCTTTAAAATGGATTTGGAGCATGGAGACGATTATCTCGGGATTGCAAGATAACCAAACAAAACTTTTAGTGGATTTCTACTTATTTTATTAAATATCATCTCCACCAAACAGGACAAGCTTGCATCTGTTATAGTTTTGGAGAAAAATGTGTTCATTTCATGTATGCGCGAAATGCCTTAAAAATGGCTTTAAAATGGATTTGGAGCATGGAGACGATTATCTCGGGATTGCAAGATAACCAAACAAAACTTTTAGTGGATTTCTACTTATTTTATTAAATATCATCTCCACCAAACAGGACAAGCTTGCATCTGTTATAGTTTTGGAGAAAAATGTGTTCATTTCATGTATGCGCGAAATGCCTTAAAAATGGCTTTAAAATGGATTTGGAGCATGGAGACGATTATCTCGGGATTGCAAGATAACCAAACAAAACTTTTAGTGGATTTCTACTTATTTTATTAAATATCATCTCCACCAAACAGGACAAGCTTGCATCTGTTATAGTTTTGGAGAAAAATGTGTTCATTTCATGTATGCGCGAAATGCCTTAAAAATGGCTTTAAAATGGATTTGGAGCATGGAGACGATTATCTCGGGATTGCAAGATAACCAAACAAAACTTTTAGTGGATTTCTACTTATTTTATTAAATATCATCTCCACCAAACAGGACAAGCTTGCATCTGTTATAGTTTTGGAGAAAAATGTGTTCATTTCATGTATGCGCGAAATGCCTTAAAAATGGCTTTAAAATGGATTTGGAGCATGGAGACGATTATCTCGGGATTGCAAGATAACCAAACAAAACTTTTAGTGGATTTCTACTTATTTTATTAAATATCATCTCCACCAAACAGGACAAGCTTGCATCTGTTATAGTTTTGGAGAAAAATGTGTTCATTTCATGTATGCGCGAAATGCCTTAAAAATGGCTTTAAAATGGATTTGGAGCATGGAGACGATTATCTCGGGATTGCAAGATAACCAAACAAAACTTTTAGTGGATTTCTACTTATTTTATTAAATATCATCTCCACCAAACAGGACAAGCTTGCATCTGTTATAGTTTTGGAGAAAAATGTGTTCATTTCATGTATGCGCGAAATGCCTTAAAAATGGCTTTAAAATGGATTTGGAGCATGGAGACGATTATCTCGGGATTGCAAGATAACCAAACAAAACTTTTAGTGGATTTCTACTTATTTTATTAAATATCATCTCCACCAAACAGGACAAGCTTGCATCTGTTATAGTTTTGGAGAAAAATGTGTTCATTTCATGTATGCGCGAAATGCCTTAAAATGGCTTTAAAATGGATTTGGAGCATGGAGACGATTATCTCGGGATTGCAAGATAACCAAACAAAACTTTTAGTGGATTTCTACTTATTTTATTAAATATCATCTCCACCAAACAGGACAAGCTTGCATCTGTTATAGTTTTGGAGAAAAATGTGTTCATTTCATGTATGCGCGAAATGCCTTAAAAATGGCTTTAAAATGGATTTGGAGCATGGAGACGATTATCTCGGGATTGCAAGATAACCAAACAAAACTTTTAGTGGATTTCTACTTATTTTATTAAATATCATCTCCACCAAACAGGACAAGCTTGCATCTGTTATAGTTTTGGAGAAAAATGTGTTCATTTCATGTATGCGCGAAATGCCTTAAAAATGGCTTTAAAATGGATTTGGAGCATGGAGACGATTATCTCGGGATTGCAAGATAACCAAACAAAACTTTTAGTGGATTTCTACTTATTTTATTAAATATCATCTCCACCAAACAGGACAAGCTTGCATCTGTTATAGTTTTGGAGAAAAATGTGTTCATTTCATGTATGCGCGAAATGCCTTAAAAATGGCTTTAAAATGGATTTGGAGCATGGAGACGATTATCTCGGGATTGCAAGATAACCAAACAAAACTTTTAGTGGATTTCTACTTATTTTATTAAATATCATCTCCACCAAACAGGACAAGCTTGCATCTGTTATAGTTTTGGAGAAAAATGTGTTCATTTCATGTATGCGCGAAATGCCTTAAAAATGGCTTTAAAATGGATTTGGAGCATGGAGACGATTATCTCGGGATTGCAAGATAACCAAACAAAACTTTTAGTGGATTTCTACTTATTTTATTAAATATCATCTCCACCAAACAGGACAAGCTTGCATCTGTTATAGTTTTGGAGAAAAATGTGTTCATTTCATGTATGCGCGAAATGCCTTAAAAATGGCTTTAAAATGGATTTGGAGCATGGAGACGATTATCTCGGGATTGCAAGATAACCAAACGAAAACTTTTAGTAGATTTCTACTTATTTTATTAAATATCATCTCCACCAAACAGGACAAGCTTGCATCTGTTATAGTTTTGGAGAAAAATGTGTTCATTTCATGTATGCGCGAAATGCCTTAAAAATGGCTTTAAAATGGATTTGGAGCATGGAGACGATTATCTCGGGATTGCAAGATAACCAAACAAAACTTTTAGTGGATTTCTACTTATTTTATTAAATATCATCTCCACCAAACAGGACAAGCTTGCATCTGTTATAGTTTTGGAGAAAAATGTGTTCATTTCATGTATGCGCGAAATGCCTTAAAAATGGCTTTAAAATGGATTTGGAGCATGGAGACGATTATCTCGGGATTGCAAGATAACCAAACAAAACTTTTAGTGGATTTCTACTTATTTTATTAAATATCATCTCCACCAAACAGGACAAGCTTGCATCTGTTATAGTTTTGGAGAAAAATGTGTTCATTTCATGTATGCGCGAAATGCCTTAAAAATGGCTTTAAAATGGATTTGGAGCATGGATACGATTATCTCGGGATTGCAAGATAACCAAACAAAACTTTTAGTGGATTTCTACTTATTTTATTAAATATCATCTCCACCAAACAGGACAAGCTTGCATCTGTTATAGTTTTGGAGAAAAATGTGTTCATTTCATGTATGCGCGAAATGCCTTAAAAATGGCTTTAAATGGATTTGGAGCATGGAGACGATTATCTCGGGATTGCAATATAACCAAACAAAACTTTTAGTGGATTTCTACTTATTTTATTAAATATCATCTCCACCAAACAGGACAAGCTTGCATCTGTTATAGTTTTGGAGAAAAATGTGTTCATTTCATGTATGCGCGAAATGCCTTAAAAATGGCTTTAAAATGGATTTGGAGCATGGAGGACGATTATCTCGGGATTGCAAGATAACCAAACAAAAAACTTTTAGTGGATTTCTACTTATTTTATTAAATATCATCTCCACCAAACAGGACAAGCTTGCATCTGTTATAGTTTTGGAGAAAAATGTGTTCATTTCATGTATGCGCGAAATGCCTTAAAAATGGCTTTAAAATGGATTTGGAGCATGGAGACGATTATCTCGGGATTGCAAGATAACCAAACAAAACTTTTAGTGGATTTCTACTTATTTTATTAAATATCATCTCCACCAAACAGGACAAGCTTGCATCTGTTATAGTTTTGGAGAAAAATGTGTTCATTTCATGTATGCGCGAAATGCCTTAAAAATGGCTTTAAAATGGATTTGGAGCATGGAGACGATTATCTCGGGATTGCAAGATAACCAAACAAAACTTTTAGTGGATTTCTACTTATTTTATTAAATATCATCTCCACCAAACAGGACAAGCTTGCATCTGTTATAGTTTTGGAGAAAAATGTGTTCATTTCATGTATGCGCGAAATGCCTTAAAAATGGCTTTAAAATGGATTTGGAGCATGGAGACGATTATCTCGGGATTGCAAGATAACCAAACAAAACTTTTAGTGGATTTCTACTTATTTTATTAAATATCATCTCCACCAAACAGGACAAGCTTGCATCTGTTATAGTTTTGGAGAAAAATGTGTTCATTTCATGTATGCGCGAAATGCCTTAAAAATGGCTTTAAAATGGATTTGGAGCATGGAGACGATTATCTCGGGATTGCAAGATAACCAAACAAAACTTTTAGTGGATTTCTACTACCAAACAGGACAAGCTTGCATCTGTTATAGTTTTGGAGAAAAATGTGTTCATTTCATGTATGCGCGAAATGCCTTAAAAATGGCTTTAAAATGGATTTGGAGCATGGAGACGATTATCTCGGGATTGCAAGATAACCAAACAAAACTTTTAGTGGATTTCTACTTATTTTATTAAATATCATCTCCACCAAACAGGACAAGCTTGCATCTGTTATAGTTTTGGAGAAAAATGTGTTCATTTCATGTATGCGCGAAATGCCTTAAAAATGGCTTTAAAATGGATTTGGAGCATGGAGACGATTATCTCGGGATTGCAATATAACCAAACAAAACTTTTAGTGGATTTCTACTTATTTTATTAAATATCATCTCCACCAAACAGGACAAGCTTGCATCTGTTATAGTTTTGGAGAAAAATGTGTTCATTTCATGTATGCGCGAAATGCCTTAAAAATGGCTTTAAAATGGATTTGGAGCATGGAGACGATTATCTCGGGATTGCAAGATAACCAAACAAAACTTTTAGTGGATTTCTACTTATTTTATTAAATATCATCTCCACCAAACAGGACAAGCTTGCATCTGTTATAGTTTTGGAGAAAAATGTGTTCATTTCATGTATGCGCGAAATGCCTTAAAAATGGCTTTAAAATGGATTTGGAGCATGGAGACGATTATCTCGGGATTGCAAGATAACCAAACAAAACTTTAGTGGATTTCTACTTATTTTATTAAATATCATCTCCACCAAACAGGACAAGCTTGCATCTGTTATAGTTTTGGAGAAAAATGTGTTCATTTCATGTATGCGCGAAATGCCTTAAAAATGGCTTTAAAATGGATTTGGAGCATGGAGACGATTATCTCGGGATTGCAAGATAACCAAACAAAACTTTTAGTGGATTTCTACTTATTTATTAAATATCATCTCCACCAAACAGGACAAGCTTGCATCTGTTATAGTTTTGGAGAAAAATGTGTTCATTTCATGTATGCGCGAAATGCCTTAAAAATGGCTTTAAAATGGATTTGGAGCATGGAGACGATTATCTCGGGATTGCAATATAACCAAACAAAACTTTTAGTGGATTTCTACTTATTTTATTAAATATCATCTCCACCAAACAGGACAAGCTTGCATCTGTTATAGTTTTGGAGAAAAATGTGTTCATTTCATGTATGCGCGAAATGCCTTAAAAATGGCTTTAAAATGGATTTGGAGCATGGAGACGATTATCTCGGGATTGCAAGATAACCAAACAAAACTTTTAGTGGATTTCTACTTATTTTATTAAATATCATCTCCACCAAACAGGACAAGCTTGCATCTGTTATAGTTTTGGAGAAAAATGTGTTCATTTCATGTATGCGCGAAATGCCTTAAAAATGGCTTTAAAATGGATTTGGAGCATGGAGACGATTATCTCGGGATTGCAAGATAACCAAACAAAACTTTTAGTGGATTTCTACTTATTTTATTAAATATCATCTCCACCAAACAGGACAAGCTTGCATCTGTTATAGTTTTGGAGAAAAATGTGTTCATTTCATGTATGCGCGAAATGCCTTAAAAATGGCTTTAAAATGGATTTGGAGCATGGAGACGATTATCTCGGGATTGCAAGATAACCAAACAAAACTTTTAGTGGATTTCTACTTATTTTATTAAATATCATCTCCACCAAACAGGACAAGCTTGCATCTGTTATAGTTTTGGAGAACAATGTGTTCATTTCATGTATGCGCGAAATGCCTTAAAAATGGCTTTAAAATGGATTTGGAGCATGGAGACGATTATCTCGGGATTGCAAGATAACCAAACAAAACTTTTAGTGGATTTCTACTTATTTTATTAAATATCATCTCCACCAAACAGGACAAGCTTGCATCTGTTATAGTTTTGGAGAAAAATGTGTTCATTTCATGTATGCGCGAAATGCCTTAAAAATGGCTTTAAAATGGATTTGGAGCATGGAGACGATTATCTCGGATTGCAAGATAACCAAACAAAACTTTTAGTGGATTTCTACTTATTTTATTAAATATCATCTCCACCAAACAGGACAAGCTTGCATCTGTTATAGTTTTGGAGAAAAATGTGTTCATTTCATGTATGCGCGAAATGCCTTAAAAATGGCTTTAAAATGGATTTGGAGCATGGAGACGATTATCTCGGGATTGCAAGATAACCAAACAAAACTTTTAGTGGATTCTACTTATTTATTAAATATCATCTCCACCAAACAGGACAAGCTTGCATCTGTTATAGTTTTGGAGAAAAATGTGTTCATTTCATGTATGCGCGAAATGCCTTAAAATTGGCTTTAAATGATTGAGCATGACGATTATCTCGGGATTGCAAGATAACCAAACAAAACTTTTTAAGGCATTTCGCGCATACATGAATGAACACATTTTTCTCCAAACTATAACAGATGCAAGCTTGTCCTGTTTGGTGGAGATGATATTTAATAAAATAGTAGAAATCCACTAAGTTTTGTTGTTATCTTGCAATCCGAGATAATCGTCTCCATGCTCCAAATCCATTTTAAAGCATTTTTAAGGCATTTCGCGCATACATGAAATGAACACATTTTTCTCCAAAACTATAACAGATGCAAGCTTGTCCTGTTTGGTGGAGATGATATTTAATAAAATAAGTAGAAATCCACTAAAAGTTTTGTTTGGTTATCTTGCAATCCCGAGATAATCGTCTCCATGCTCCAAATCCATTTTAAAGCCATTTTTAAGGCATTTCGCGCATACATGAAATGAACACATTTTTCTCCAAAACTATAACAGATGCAAGCTTGTCCTGTTTGGTGGAGATGATATTTAATAAAATAAGTAGAAATCCACTAAAAGTTTTGTTTGGTTATCTTGCAATCCCGAGATAATCGTCTCCATGCTCCAAATCCATTTTAAAGCCATTTTTAAGGCATTTCGCGCATACATGAAATGAACACATTTTTCTCCAAAACTATAACAGATGCAAGCTTGTCCTGTTTGGTGGAGATGATATTTAATAAAATAAGTAGAAATCCACTAAAAGTTTTGTTTGGTTATCTTGCAATCCCGAGATAATCGTCTCCATGCTCCAAATCCATTTTAAAGCCATTTTTAAGGCATTTCGCGCATACATGAAATGAACACATTTTTCTCCAAAACTATAACAGATGCAAGCTTGTCCTGTTTGGTGAGATGATATTTAATAAAATAAGTAGAAATCCACTAAAAGTTTTGTTTGGTTATCTTTGCAATCCCGAGATAATCGTCTCCATGCTCCAAATCCATTTTAAAGCCATTTTTAAGGCATTTCGCGCATACATGAAATGAACACATTTTTCTCCAAAACTATAACAGATGCAAGCTTGTCCTGTTTGGTGGAGATGATATTTAATAAAATAAGTAGAAATCCACTAAAAGTTTTGTTTGGTTATCTTGCAATCCCGAGATAATCGTCTCCATGCTCAAATCCATTTTAAAGCCATTTTTAAGGCATTTCGCGCATACATGAAATGAACACATTTTTCTCCAAAACTATAACAGATGCAAGCTTGTCCTGTTTGGTGGAGATGATATTTAATAAAATAAGTAGAAATCCACTAAAAGTTTTGTTTGGTTATCTTGCAATCCCGAGATAATCGTCTCCATGCTCCAAATCCATTTTAAAGCCATTTTTAAGGCATTTCGCGCATACATGAAATGAACACATTTTTCTCCAAAACTATAACAGATGCAAGCTTGTCCTGTTTGGTGGAGATGATATTTAATAAAATAAGTAGAAATCCACTAAAAGTTTTGTTTGGTTATCTTGCAATCCCGAGATAATCGTCTCCATGCTCAAATCCATTTAAAGCCATTTTTAAGGCATTTCGCGCATACATGAAATGAACACATTTTTCTCCAAAACTATAACAGATGCAAGCTTGTCCTGTTTGGTGAGATGATATTAATAAAATAAGTAGAAATCCACTAAAAGTTTTGTTTGGTTATCTTGCAATCCCGAGATAATCGTCTCCATGCTCCAAATCCATTTTAAAGCCATTTTTAAGGCATTTCGCGCATACATGAAATGAACACATTTTTCTCCAAAACTATAACAGATGCAAGCTTGTCCTGTTTGGTGGAGATGATATTTAATAAAATAAGTAGAAATCCACTAAAAGTTTTGTTGGTTATCTTGCAATCCCGAGATAATCGTCTCCATGCTCCAAATCCATTTTAAAGCCATTTTTAAGGCATTTCGCGCATACATGAAATGAACACATTTTTCTCCAAAACTATAACAGATGCAAGCTTGTCCTGTTTGGTGGAGATGATATTTAATAAAATAAGTAGAAATCCACTAAAGTTTTGTTTGGTTATCTTGCAATCCCGAGATAATCGTCTCCATGCTCCAAATCCATTTTAAAGCCATTTTTAAGGCATTTCGCGCATACATGAAATGAACACATTTTTCTCCAAAACTATAACAGATGCAAGCTTGTCCTGTTGGTGAGATGATATTTAATAAAATAAGTAGAAATCCACTAAAAGTTTTGTTGGTTATCTTGCAATCCCGAGATAATCGTCTCCATGCTCCAAATCCATTTAAAGCATTTTTAAGGCATTTCGCGCATACATGAAATGAACACATTTTTCTCCAAAACTATAACAGATGCAAGCTTGTCCTGTTTGGTGGAGATGATATTAATAAAATAAGTAGAAATCCACTAAAAGTTTTGTTTGGTTATCTTGCAATCCCGAGATAATCGTCTCCATGCTCCAAATCCATTTTAAAGCCATTTTTAAGGCATTTCGCGCATACATGAAATGAACACATTTTCTCCAAAACTATAACAGATGCAAGCTTGTCCTGTTTGGTGGAGATGATATTTAATAAAATAAGTAGAAATCCACTAAAAGTTTTGTTTGGTATCTTGCATCCCGAGATAATCGTCTCCATGCTCCAAATCCATTTTAAAGCCATTTTTAAGGCATTTCGCGCATACATGAAATGAACACATTTTCTCCAAAACTATAACAGATGCAAGCTTGTCCTGTTTGGTGGAGATGATATTTAATAAATAAGTAGAAATCCACTAAAAGTTTTGTTGGTTATCTTGCAATCCCGAGATAATCGTCTCCATGCTCCAAATCCATTTTAAAGCCATTTTAAGGCATTTCGCGCATACATGAAATGAACACATTTTTCTCCAAAACTATAACAGATGCAAGCTTGTCCTGTTTGGTGGAGATGATATTTAATAAAATAAGTAGAAATCCACTAAAAGTTTTGTTTGGTTATCTTGCAATCCCGAGATAATCGTCTCCATGCTCCAAATCCATTTTAAAGCCATTTTTAAGGCATTTCGCGCATACATGAAATGAACACATTTTTCTCCAAAACTATAACAGATGCAAGCTTGTCCTGTTTGGTGGAGATGATATTTAATAAAATAAGTAGAAATCCACTAAAAGTTTTGTTTGGTTATCTTGCAATCCCGAGATAATCGTCTCCATGCTCCAAATCCATTTTAAAGCCATTTTTAAGGCATTTCGCGCATACATGAATGAACACATTTTTCTCCAAAACTATAACAGATGCAAGCTTGTCCTGTTTGGTGGAGATGATATTTAATAAAATAAGTAGAAATCCACTAAAAGTTTTGTTTGGTTATATTGCAATCCCGAGATAATCGTCTCCATGCTCCAAATCCATTTTAAAGCCATTTTTAAGGCATTTCGCGCATACATGAAATGAACACATTTTTCTCCAAAACTATAACAGATGCAAGCTTGTCCTGTTTGGTGGAGATGATATTTAATAAAATAAGTAGAAATCCACTAAAAGTTTTGTTTGGTTATCTGCAATCCCGAGATAATCGTCTCCATGCTCCAAATCCATTTTAAAGCCATTTTTAAGGCATTTCGCGCATACATGAAATGAACACATTTTCTCCAAAACTATAACAGATGCAAGCTTGTCCTGTTTGGTGGAGATGATATTTAATAAATAAGTAGAAATCCACTAAAAGTTTTGTTTGGTTATCTTGCAATCCCGAGATAATCGTCTCCATGCTCCAAATCCATTTTAAAGCCATTTTTAAGGCATTCGCGCATACATGAAATGAACACATTTTTCTCCAAAACTATAACAGATGCAAGCTTGTCCTGTTTGGTGGAGATGATATTTAATAAAATAAGTAGAAATCCACTAAAAGTTTTGTTTGGTTATCTTGCAATCCCGAGATAATCGTCTCCATGCTCCAAATCCATTTTAAAGCCATTTTTAAGGCATTTCGCGCATACATGAAATGAACACATTTTTCTCCAAAACTATAACAGATGCAAGCTTGTCCTGTTTGGTGGAGATGATATTTAATAAAATAAGTAGAAATCCACTAAAAGTTTTGTTTGGTTATCTTGCAATCCGAGATAATCGTCTCCATGCTCCAAATCCATTTTAAAGCCATTTTTAAGGCATTTCGCGCATACATGAAATGAACACATTTTTCTCCAAAACTATAACAGATGCAAGCTTGTCCTGTTTGGTGGAGATGATATTTAATAAAATAAGTAGAATCCACTAAAAGTTTTGTTTGGTTATCTTGCAATCCCGAGATAATCGTCTCCATGCTCCAAATCCATTTTTAAAGCCATTTTTAAGGCATTTCGCGCATACATGAAATGAACACATTTTTCTCCAAAACTATAACAGATGCAAGCTTGTCCTGTTTGGTGGAGATGATATTTAATAAAATAAGTAGAAATCCACTAAAAGTTTTGTTTGGTTATCTTGCAATCCCGAGATAATCGTCTCCATGCTCCAAATCCATTTTAAAGCCATTTTTAAGGCATTTCGCGCATACATGAAATGAACACATTTTTCTCCAAAACTATAACAGATGCAAGCTTGTCCTGTTTGGTGGAGATGATATTTAATAAAATAAGTAGAAATCCACTAAAAGTTTTGTTTGGTTATCTTGCAATCCCGAGATAATCGTCTCCATGCTCCAAATCCATTTTAAAGCCATTTTTAAGGCATTTCGCGCATACATGAAATGAACACATTTTTCTCCAAAACTATAACAGATGCAAGCTTGTCCTGTTTGGTGGAGATGATATTTAATAAAATAAGTAGAAATCCACTAAAAGTTTTGTTTGGTTATCTTGCAATCCCGAGATAATCGTCTCCATGCTCCAAATCCATTTTAAAGCCATTTTTAAGGCATTTCGCGCATACATGAAATGAACACATTTTTCTCCAAAACTATAACAGATGCAAGCTTGTCCTGTTTGGTGGAGATGATATTTAATAAAATAAGTAGAAATCCACTAAAAGTTTTGTTTGGTTATCTTGCAATCCCGAGATAATCGTCTCCATGCTCCAAATCCATTTTAAAGCCATTTTTAAGGCATTTCGCGCATACATGAAATGAACACATTTTTCTCCAAAACTATAACAGATGCAAGCTTGTCCTGTTTGGTGGAGATGATATTTAATAAAATAAGTAGAAATCCACTAAAAGTTTTGTTTGGTTATCTTGCAATCCCGAGATAATCGTCTCCATGCTCCAAATCCATTTTAAAGCCATTTTTAAGGCATTTCGCGCATACATGAAATGAACACATTTTTCTCCAAAACTATAACAGATGCAAGCTTGTCCTGTTTGGTGGAGATGATATTTAATAAAATAAGTAGAAATCCACTAAAAGTTTTGGTTTGGTTATCTTGCAATCCGAGATAATCGTCTCCATGCTCCAAATCCATTTTAAAGCCATTTTAAGGCATTTCGCGCATACATGAAAATGAACACATTTTTCTCCAAAACTATAACAGATGCAAGCTTGTCCTGTTTGGTGGAGATGATATTTAATAAAATAAGTAGAAATCCACTAAAAGTTTTGTTTGGTTATCTTGCAATCCCGAGATAATCGTCTCCATGCTCCAAATCCATTTTAAAGCCATTTTTAAGGCATTTCGCGCATACATGAAATGAACACATTTTTCTCCAAAACTATAACAGATGCAAGCTTGTCCTGTTTGGTGGAGATGATATTTAATAAAATAAGTAGAAATCCACTAAAAGTTTTGTTTGGTTATCTTGCAATCCCGAGATAATCGTCTCCATGCTCCAAATCCATTTTAAAGCCATTTTTAAGGCATTTCGCGCATACATGAAATGAACACATTTTTCTCCAAAACTATAACACATGCAAGCTTGTCCTGTTTGGTGGAGATGATATTTAATAAAATAAGTAGAAATCCACTAAAAGTTTTGTTTGGTTATCTTGCAATCCCGAGATAATCGTCTCCATGCTCCAAATCCATTTTAAAGCCATTTTAAGGCATTTCGCGCATACATGAAATGAACACATTTTTCTCCAAAACTATAACACATGCAAGCTTGTCCTGTTTGGTGGAGATGATATTTAATAAAATAAGTAGAAATCCACTAAAAGTTTTGTTTGGTTATCTTGCAATCCCGAGATAATCGTCTCCATGCTCCAAATCCATTTTAAAGCCATTTTAAGGCATTTCGCGCATACATGAAATGAACACATTTTTCTCCAAAACTATAACAGATGCAAGCTTGTCCTGTTTGGTGGAGATGATATTTAATAAAATAAGTAGAAATCCACTAAAAGTTTTGTTTGGTTATCTTGCAATCCCGAGATAATCGTCTCCATGCTCCAAATCCATTTTAAAGCCATTTTTAAGGCATTTCGCGCATACATGAAATGAACACATTTTTCTCCAAAACTATAACAGATGCAAGCTTGTCCTGTTTGGTGGAGATATATTTAATAAAATAAGTAGAAATCCACTAAAAGTTTTGTTTGGTTATCTTGCAATCCCGAGATAATCGTCTCCATGCTCCAAATCCATTTTAAAGCCATTTCAAAGGCATTTCGCGCATACATGAAATGAACACATTTTTCTCCAAAACTATAACAGATGCAAGCTTGTCCTGTTTGGTGGAGATGATATTAATAAAATAAGTAGAAATCCACTAAAAGTTTTGTTTGGTTATCTTGCAATCCCGAGATAATCGTCTCCATGCTCCAAATCCATTTTAAAGCCATTTCTAAGGCATTTCGCGCATACATGAAATGAACACATTTTTCTCCAAAACTATAACAGATGCAAGCTTGTCCTGTTTGGTGGAGATGATATTTAATAAAATAAGTAGAAATCCACTAAAAGTTTTGTTTGGTTATCTTGCAATCCCGAGATAATCGTCTCCATGCTCAAATCCATTTAAAGCCATTTTTAAGGCATTTCGCGCATACATGAAATGAACACATTTTTCTCCAAAACTATAACAGATGCAAGCTTGTCCTGTTTGGTGGAGATGATATTTAATAAAATAAGTAGAAATCACTAAAAGTTTTGTTTGGTTATCTTGCAATCCCGAGATAATCGTCTCCATGCTCCAAATCCATTTTAAAGCCATTTTTAAGGCATTCGCGCATACATGAAATGAACACATTTTTCTCCAAAACTATAACAGATGCAAGCTTGTCCTGTTTGTGGAGATGATATTTAATAAAATAAGTAGAAATCCACTAAAAGTTTTGTTTCGTTATCTTGCAATCCCGAGATAATCGTCTCCATGCTCCAATCCATTTTAAAGCCATTTTTAAGGCATTTCGCGCATACATGAAATGAACACATTTTTCTCCAAAACTATAACAGATGCAAGCTTGTCCTGTTTGGTGGAGATGATATTTAATAAAATAAGTAGAAATCCACTAAAAGTTTTGTTTGGTTATCTTGCAATCCCGAGATAATCGTCTCCATGCTCCAAATCCATTTTAAAGCCATTTTTAAGGCATTTCGCGCATACATGAAATGAACACATTTTTCTCCAAAACTATAACAGATGCAAGCTTGTCCTGTTTGGTGGAGATGATATTAATAAAATAAGTAGAAATCCACTAAAAGTTTTGTTTGGTTATCTTGCAATCCCGAGATAATCGTCTCCATGCTCCAAATCCATTTTAAAGCCATTTTAAGGCATTTTCGCGCATACATGAAATGAACACATTTTTCTCCAAAACTATAACAGATGCAAGCTTGTCCTGTTTGGTGGAGATGATATTTAATAAAATAAGTAGAAATCCACTAAAAGTTTTCGTTTGGTTATCTTGCAATCCCGAGATAATCGTCTCCATGCTCCAAATCCATTTTAAAGCCATTTTAAGGCATTTCGCGCATACATGAAATGAACACATTTTTCTCCAAAACTATAACAGATGCAAGCTTGTCCTGTTTGGTGAGATAATATTTAATAAAATAAGTAGAAATCTACTAAAAGTTTTCGTTTGTTTATATTGCCATCCTGAGATAATCGTCTCCATGCTCCAAATCCATTTTAAAGCCATTTCAAGGCATTTGCGCATACATGAAATGAACACATTTTTCTCCAAAACTATAACACATGCAAGCTTGTCTGTTTGGTGGAGATGATATTTAATAAAATAATAACAGATGCAAGCTTGTCCTGTTTGGTGGAGATGATATTTAATAAAATAAGTAGAAATCCACTAAAAGTTTTGTTTGGTTATCTTGCAATCCCGAGATAATCGTCTCCATGCTCCAAATCCATTTTAAAGCCATTTTTAAGGCATTTCGCGCATACATGAAATGAACACATTTTTCTCCAAAACTATAACAGATGCAAGCTTGTCCTGTTTGGTGGAGATGATATTTAATAAAATAAGTAGAAATCCACTAAAAGTTTTGTTTGGTTATCTTGCAATCCCGAGATAATCGTCTCCATGCTCCAAATCCATTTTAAAGCCATTTTTAAGGCATTTCGCGCATACATGAAATGAACACATTTTTCTCCAAAACTATAACAGATGCAAGCTTGTCCTGTTTGGTGGAGATGATATTTAATAAAATAAGTAGAAATCCACTAAAAGTTTTGTTTGGTTATCTTGCAATCCCGAGATAATCGTCTCCATGCTCCAAATCCATTTTAAAGCCATTTTTAAGGCATTTCGCGCATACATGAAATGAACACATTTTTCTCCAAAACTATAACAGATGCAAGCTTGTCCTGTTTGGTGGAGATGATATTTAATAAAATAAGTAGAAATCCACTAAAAGTTTTGTTTGGTTATCTTGCAATCCCGAGATAATCGTCTCCATGCTCCAAATCCATTTTAAAGCCATTTTTAAGGCATTTCGCGCATACATGAAATGAACACATTTTTCTCCAAAACTATAACAGATGCAAGCTTGTCCTGTTTGGTGGAGATGATATTTAATAAAATAAGTAGAAATCCACTAAAAGTTTTGTTTGGTTATCTTGCAATCCCGAGATAATCGTCTCCATGCTCCAAATCCATTTTAAAGCCATTTTTAAGGCATTTCGCGCATACATGAAATGAACACATTTTTCTCCAAAACTATAACAGATGCAAGCTTGTCCTGTTTGGTGGAGATGATATTTAATAAAATAAGTAGAAATCCACTAAAAGTTTTGTTTGGTTATATTGCAATCCCGAGATAATCGTCTCCATGCTCCAAATCCATTTTAAAGCCATTTTTAAGGCATTTCGCGCATACATGAAATGAACACATTTTTCTCCAAAACTATAACAGATGCAAGATTGTCCTGTTTGGTGGAGACGATATTTAATAAAATAAGTAGAAATCCACTAAAAGTTTTGTTTGGTTATCTTGCAATCCCGAGATAATCGTCTCCATGCTCCAAATCCATTTTAAAGCCATTTTTAAGGCATTTCGCGCATACATGAAATGAACACATTTTTCTCCAAAACTATAACAGATGCAAGCTTGTCCTGTTTGGTGGAGATGATATTTAATAAAATAAGTAGAAATCCACTAAAAGTTTTGTTTGGTTATCTTGCAATCCCGAGATAATCGTCTCCATGCTCCAAATCCATTTTAAAGCCATTTTTAAGGCATTTCGCGCATACATGAAATGAACACATTTTTCTCCAAAACTATAACAGATGCAAGCTTGTCCTGTTTGGTGGAGATGATATTTAATAAAATAAGTAGAAATCCACTAAAAGTTTTGTTTGGTTATCTTGCAATCCCGAGATAATCGTCTCCATGCTCCAAATCCATTTTAAAGCCATTTTTAAGGCATTTCGCGCATACATGAAATGAACACATTTTTCTCCAAAACTATAACAGATGCAAGCTTGTCCTGTTTGGTGGAGATGATATTTAATAAAATAAGTAGAAATCCACTAAAAGTTTTGTTTGGTTATATTGCAATCCCGAGATAATCGTCTCCATGCTCCAAATCCATTTTAAAGCCATTTTTAAGGCATTTCGCGCATACATGAAATGAACACATTTTTCTCCAAAACTATAACAGATGCAAGCTTGTCCTGTTTGGTGGAGATGATATTTAATAAAATAAGTAGAAATCCACTAAAAGTTTTGTTTGGTTATCTTGCAATCCCGAGATAATCGTCTCCATGCTCCAAATCCATTTTAAAGCCATTTTTAAGGCATTTCGCGCATACATGAAATGAACACATTTTTCTCCAAAACTATAACAGATGCAAGCTTGTCCTGTTTGGTGGAGATGATATTTAATAAAATAAGTAGAAATCCACTAAAAGTTTTGTTTGGTTATCTTGCAATCCCGAGATAATCGTCTCCATGCTCCAAATCCATTTTAAAGCCATTTTTAAGGCATTTCGCGAATACATTAAATGAACACATTTTTCTCCAAAACTATAACAGATGCAAGCTTGTCCTGTTTGGTGGAGATGATATTTAATAAAATAAGTAGAAATCCACTAAAAGTTTTGTTTGGTTATCTTGCAATCCCGAGATAATCGTCTCCATGCTCCAAATCCATTTTAAAGCCATTTTTAAGGCATTTCGCGCATACATGAAATGAACACATTTTTCTCCAAAACTATAACAGATGCAAGCTTGTCCTGTTTGGTGGAGATGATATTTAATAAAATAAGTAGAAATCCACTAAAAGTTTTGTTTGGTTATATTGCAATCCCGAGATAATCGTCTCCATGCTCCAAATCCATTTTAAAGCCATTTTTAAGGCATTTCGCGCATACATGAAATGAACACATTTTTCTCCAAAACTATAACAGATGCAAGCTTGTCCTGTTTGGTGGAGATGATATTTAATAAAATAAGTAGAAATCCACTAAAAGTTTTGTTTGGTTATCTTGCAATCCCGAGATAATCGTCTCCATGCTCCAAATCCATTTTAAAGCCATTTTTAAGGCATTTCGCGCATACATGAAATGAACACATTTTTCTCCAAAACTATAACAGATGCAAGCTTGTCCTGTTTGGTGGAGATGATATTTAATAAAATAAGTAGAAATCCACTAAAAGTTTTGTTTGGTTATCTTGCAATCCCGAGATAATCGTCTCCATGCTCCAAATCCATTTTAAAGCCATTTTTAAGGCATTTCGCGCATACATGAAATGAACACATTTTTCTCCAAAACTATAACAGATGCAAGCTTGTCCTGTTTGGTGGAGATGATATTTAATAAAATAAGTAGAAATCCACTAAAAGTTTTGTTTGGTTATCTTGCAATCCCGAGATAATCGTCTCCATGCTCCAAATCCATTTTAAAGCCATTTTTAAGGCATTTCGCGCATACATGAAATGAACACATTTTTCTCCAAAACTATAACAGATGCAAGCTTGTCCTGTTTGGTGGAGATGATATTTAATAAAATAAGTAGAAATCCACTAAAAGTTTTGTTTGGTTATCTTGCAATCCCGAGATAATCGTCTCCATGCTCCAAATCCATTTTAAAGCCATTTTTAAGGCATTTCGCGCATACATGAAATGAACACATTTTTCTCCAAAACTATAACAGATGCAAGCTTGTCCTGTTTGGTGGAGATGATATTTAATAAAATAAGTAGAAATCCACTAAAAGTTTTGTTTGGTTATATTGCAATCCCGAGATAATCGTCTCCATGCTCCAAATCCATTTTAAAGCCATTTTTAAGGCATTTCGCGCATACATGAAATGAACACATTTTTCTCCAAAACTATAACAGATGCAAGCTTGTCCTGTTTGGTGGAGATGATATTTAATAAAATAAGTAGAAATCCACTAAAAGTTTTGTTTGGTTATCTTGCAATCCCGAGATAATCGTCTCCATGCTCCAAATCCATTTTAAAGCCATTTTTAAGGCATTTCGCGCATACATGAAATGAACACATTTTTCTCCAAAACTATAACAGATGCAAGCTTGTCCTGTTTGGTGGAGATGATATTTAATAAAATAAGTAGAAATCCACTAAAAGTTTTGTTTGGTTATCTTGCAATCCCGAGATAATCGTCTCCATGCTCCAAATCCATTTTAAAGCCATTTTTAAGGCATTTCGCGCATACATGAAATGAACACATTTTTCTCCAAAACTATAACAGATGCAAGCTTGTCCTGTTTGGTGGAGATGATATTTAATAAAATAAGTAGAAATCCACTAAAAGTTTTGTTTGGTTATCTTGCAATCCCGAGATAATCGTCTCCATGCTCCAAATCCATTTTAAAGCCATTTTTAAGGCATTTCGCGCATACATGAAATGAACACATTTTTCTCCAAAACTATAACAGATGCAAGCTTGTCCTGTTTGGTGGAGATGATATTTAATAAAATAAGTAGAAATCCACTAAAAGTTTTGTTTGGTTATATTGCAATCCCGAGATAATCGTCTCCATGCTCAAAAATCCATTTTAAAGCCATTTTTAAGGCATTTCGCGCATACATGAAATGAACACATTTTTCTCCAAAACTATAACAGATGCAAGCTTGTCCTGTTTGGTGGAGATGATATTTAATAAAATAAGTAGAAATCCACTAAAAGTTTTGTTTGGTTATCTTGCAATCCCGAGATAATCGTCTCCATGCTCCAAATCCATTTTAAAGCCATTTTTAAGGCATTTCGCGCATACATGAAATGAACACATTTTTCTCCAAAACTATAACAGATGCAAGCTTGTCCTGTTTGGTGGAGATGATATTTAATAAAATAAGTAGAAATCCACTAAAAGTTTTGTTTGGTTATCTTGCAATCCCGAGATAATCGTCTCCATGCTCCAAATCCATTTTAAAGCCATTTTTAAGGCATTTCGCGCATACGTGAAATGAACACATTTTTCTCCAAAACTATAACAGATGCAAGCTTGTCCTGTTTAGTGGAGATGATATTTAATAAAATAAGTAGAAATCCACTAAAAGTTTTGTTTGGTTATCTTGCAATCCCGAGATAATCGTCTCCATGCTCCAAATCCATTTTAAAGCCATTTTTAAGGCATTTCGCGCATACATGAAATGAACACATTTTTCTCCAAAACTATAACAGATGCAAGCTTGTCCTGTTTAGTGGAGATGATATTTAATAAAATAAGTAGAAATCCACTAAAAGTTTTGTTTGGTTATCTTGCAATCCCGAGATAATCGTCTCCATGCTCCAAATCCATTTTAAAGCCATTTTTAAGGCATTTCGCGCATACATGAAATGAACACATTTTTCTCCAAAACTATAACAGATGCAAGCTTGTCCTGTTTGGTGGAGATAATATTTAATAAAATAAGTAGAAATCTACTAAAAGTTTCGTTTGTTTATATTGCCATCCTGAGATAATCGTCTCCATGCTCCAAATCCATTTTAAAGCCATTTCAAAGGCATTTTGCGCATACATGAAATGAACACATTTTTCTCCAAAACTATAACACATGCAAGCTTGTCCTGTTTGGTGGAGATGATATTTAATAAAATAAGAAGAAATCCACTAAAAGTTTTGTTTGGTTATCTTGCAATCCCGAGATAATCGTCTCCATGCTCCAAATCCATTTTAAAGCCATTTTTAAGGCATTTCGCGCATACATGAAATGAACACATTTTTCTCCAAAACTATAACAGATGCAAGCTTGTCCTGTTTGGTGGAGATGATATTTAATAAAATAAGTAGAAATCCACTAAAAGTTTTGTTTGGTTATCTTGCAATCCCGAGATAATCGTCTCCATGCTCCAAATCCATTTTAAAGCCATTTTTAAGGCATTTCGCGCATACATGAAATGAACACATTTTTCTCCAAAACTATAACAGATGCAAGCTTGTCCTGTTTGGTGGAGATGATATTTAATAAAATAAGTAGAAATCCACTAAAAGTTTTGTTTGGTTATCTTGCAATCCCGAGATAATCGTCTCCATGCTCCAAATCCATTTTAAAGCCATTTTTAAGGCATTTCGCGCATACATGAAATGAACACATTTTTCTCCAAAACTATAACAGATGCAAGCTTGTCCTGTTTGGTGGAGATGATATTTAATAAAATAAGTAGAAATCCACTAAAAGTTTTGTTTGGTTATCTTGCAATCCCGAGATAATCGTCTCCATGCTCCAAATCCATTTTAAAGCCATTTTTAAGGCATTTCGCGCATACATGAAATGAACACATTTTTCTCCAAAACTATAACAGATGCAAGCTTGTCCTGTTTGGTGGAGATGATATTTAATAAAATAAGTAGAAATCCACTAAAAGTTTTGTTTGGTTATATTGCAATCCCGAGATAATCGTCTCCATGCTCCAAATCCATTTTAAAGCCATTTTTAAGGCATTTCGCGCATACATGAAATAGGTGGCGCTGTGCTAGAGTTTGTCTCCTTTACTGGAGAGACAATTTGAATATTTCCCAGAGGGGCATTGCAGCTATAAGTCCCCTTACCTGGCAGCCAGACTGGCTTGCAAAGTCTCCTTAAGGAGAATAGTGTTCCCCCGTGGAATTTTAGGGGCATTGCAGCTATAAGTCCCCTTACCTGGCAGCCAGACTGGCTTGCAAAGTCTCCTTAAGGAGAATAGTGTTCCCCCGTGGTCCCCACATAGCTTTCTCATGAGCCAGATCAGACACCCCCATACTTTGCACTGACGAGGGGCAAGCACCCCGAAACACCGTGTCTGCAAATTGGGATTCTGATCTGGCTTATATATCCTGAGTCATATTGCAAAGGATTGTCAAAAATCCACTTGTGACTTTTAGGATCGCTACTTCCAATAGGTGGCGCTGTGCTAGAGTTTGTCTCCTTTACTGGAGAGACAATTTGAATATTTCCCAGAGGGGCATTGCAGCTATAAGTCCCCTTACCTGGCAGCCAGACTGGCTTGCAAAGTCTCCTTAAGGAGAATAGTGTTCCCCCGTGGAATTTTAGGGGCATTGCAGCTATAAGTCCCCTTACCTGGCAGCCAGACTGGCTTGCAAAGTCTCCTTAAGGAGAATAGTGTTCCCCCGTGGTCCCCACATAGCTTTCTCATGAGCCAGATCAGACACCCCCATACTTTGCACTGACGAGGGGCAAGCACCCCGAAACACCGTGTCTGCAAATTGGGATTCTGATCTGGCTTATATATCCTGAGTCATATTGCAAAGGATTGTCAAAAATCCACTTGTGACTTTTAGGATCGCTACTTCCAATAGGTGGCGCTGTGCTAGAGTTTGTCTCCTTTACTGGAGAGACAATTTGAATATTTCCCAGAGGGGCATTGCAGCTATAAGTCCCCTTACCTGGCAGCCAGACTGGCTTGCAAAGTCTCCTTAAGGAGAATAGTGTTCCCCCGTGGAATTTTAGGGGCATTGCAGCTATAAGTCCCCTTACCTGGCAGCCAGACTGGCTTGCAAAGTCTCCTTAAGGAGAATAGTGTTCCCCCGTGGTCCCCACATAGCTTTCTCATGAGCCAGATCAGACACCCCCATACTTTGCACTGACGAGGGGCAAGCACCCCGAAACACCGTGTCTGCAAATTGGGATTCTGATCTGGCTTATATATCCTGAGTCATATTGCAAAGGATTGTCAAAAATCCACTTGTGACTTTTAGGATCGCTACTTCCAATAGGTGGCGCTGTGCTAGAGTTTGTCTCCTTTACTGGAGAGACAATTTGTACATGAAATGAACACATTTTTCTCCAAAACTATAACAGATGCAAGCTTGTCCTGTTTGGTGGAGATGATATTTAATAAAATAAGTAGAAATCCACTAAAAGTTTTGTTTGGTTATCTTGCAATCCCGAGATAATCGTCTCCATGCTCCAAATCCATTTTAAAGCCATTTTTAAGGCATTTCGCGCATACATGAAATGAACACATTTTTCTCCAAAACTATAACAGATGCAAGCTTGTCCTGTTTGGTGGAGATGATATTTAATAAAATAAGTAGAAATCCACTAAAAGTTTTGTTTGGTTATCTTGCAATCCCGAGATAATCGTCTCCATGCTCCAAATCCATTTTAAAGCCATTTTTAAGGCATTTCGCGCATACATGAAATGAACACATTTTTCTCCAAAACTATAACAGATGCAAGCTTGTCCTGTTTAGTGGAGATGATATTTAATAAAATAAGTAGAAATCCACTAAAAGTTTTGTTTGGTTATCTTGCAATCCCGAGATAATCGTCTCCATGCTCCAAATCCATTTTAAAGCCATTTTTAAGGCATTTCGCGCATACATGAAATGAACACATTTTTCTCCAAAACTATAACAGATGCAAGCTTGTCCTGTTTGGTGGAGATAATATTTAATAAAATAAGTAGAAATCTACTAAAAGTTTCGTTTGTTTATATTGCCATCCTGAGATAATCGTCTCCATGCTCCAAATCCATTTTAAAGCCATTTCAAAGGCATTTTGCGCATACATGAAATGAACACATTTTTCTCCAAAACTATAACACATGCAAGCTTGTCCTGTTTGGTGGAGATGATATTTAATAAAATAAGAAGAAATCCACTAAAAGTTTTGTTTGGTTATCTTGCAATCCCGAGATAATCGTCTCCATGCTCCAAATCCATTTTAAAGCCATTTTTAAGGCATTTCGCGCATACATGAAATGAACACATTTTTCTCCAAAACTATAACAGATGCAAGCTTGTCCTGTTTGGTGGAGATGATATTTAATAAAATAAGTAGAAATCCACTAAAAGTTTTGTTTGGTTATCTTGCAATCCCGAGATAATCGTCTCCATGCTCCAAATCCATTTTAAAGCCATTTTTAAGGCATTTCGCGCATACATGAAATGAACACATTTTTCTCCAAAACTATAACAGATGCAAGCTTGTCCTGTTTGGTGGAGATGATATTTAATAAAATAAGTAGAAATCCACTAAAAGTTTTGTTTGGTTATCTTGCAATCCCGAGATAATCGTCTCCATGCTCCAAATCCATTTTAAAGCCATTTTTAAGGCATTTCGCGCATACATGAAATGAACACATTTTTCTCCAAAACTATAACAGATGCAAGCTTGTCCTGTTTGGTGGAGATGATATTTAATAAAATAAGTAGAAATCCACTAAAAGTTTTGTTTGGTTATCTTGCAATCCCGAGATAATCGTCTCCATGCTCCAAATCCATTTTAAAGCCATTTTTAAGGCATTTCGCGCATACATGAAATGAACACATTTTTCTCCAAAACTATAACAGATGCAAGCTTGTCCTGTTTGGTGGAGATGATATTTAATAAAATAAGTAGAAATCCACTAAAAGTTTTGTTTGGTTATATTGCAATCCCGAGATAATCGTCTCCATGCTCCAAATCCATTTTAAAGCCATTTTTAAGGCATTTCGCGCATACATGAAATAGGTGGCGCTGTGCTAGAGTTTGTCTCCTTTACTGGAGAGACAATTTGAATATTTCCCAGAGGGGCATTGCAGCTATAAGTCCCCTTACCTGGCAGCCAGACTGGCTTGCAAAGTCTCCTTAAGGAGAATAGTGTTCCCCCGTGGAATTTTAGGGGCATTGCAGCTATAAGTCCCCTTACCTGGCAGCCAGACTGGCTTGCAAAGTCTCCTTAAGGAGAATAGTGTTCCCCCGTGGTCCCCACATAGCTTTCTCATGAGCCAGATCAGACACCCCCATACTTTGCACTGACGAGGGGCAAGCACCCCGAAACACCGTGTCTGCAAATTGGGATTCTGATCTGGCTTATATATCCTGAGTCATATTGCAAAGGATTGTCAAAAATCCACTTGTGACTTTTAGGATCGCTACTTCCAATAGGTGGCGCTGTGCTAGAGTTTGTCTCCTTTACTGGAGAGACAATTTGAATATTTCCCAGAGGGGCATTGCAGCTATAAGTCCCCTTACCTGGCAGCCAGACTGGCTTGCAAAGTCTCCTTAAGGAGAATAGTGTTCCCCCGTGGAATTTTAGGGGCATTGCAGCTATAAGTCCCCTTACCTGGCAGCCAGACTGGCTTGCAAAGTCTCCTTAAGGAGAATAGTGTTCCCCCGTGGTCCCCACATAGCTTTCTCATGAGCCAGATCAGACACCCCCATACTTTGCACTGACGAGGGGCAAGCACCCCGAAACACCGTGTCTGCAAATTGGGATTCTGATCTGGCTTATATATCCTGAGTCATATTGCAAAGGATTGTCAAAAATCCACTTGTGACTTTTAGGATCGCTACTTCCAATAGGTGGCGCTGTGCTAGAGTTTGTCTCCTTTACTGGAGAGACAATTTGAATATTTCCCAGAGGGGCATTGCAGCTATAAGTCCCCTTACCTGGCAGCCAGACTGGCTTGCAAAGTCTCCTTAAGGAGAATAGTGTTCCCCCGTGGAATTTTAGGGGCATTGCAGCTATAAGTCCCCTTACCTGGCAGCCAGACTGGCTTGCAAAGTCTCCTTAAGGAGAATAGTGTTCCCCCGTGGTCCCCACATAGCTTTCTCATGAGCCAGATCAGACACCCCCATACTTTGCACTGACGAGGGGCAAGCACCCCGAAACACCGTGTCTGCAAATTGGGATTCTGATCTGGCTTATATATCCTGAGTCATATTGCAAAGGATTGTCAAAAATCCACTTGTGACTTTTAGGATCGCTACTTCCAATAGGTGGCGCTGTGCTAGAGTTTGTCTCCTTTACTGGAGAGACAATTTGTACATGAAATGAACACATTTTTCTCCAAAACTATAACAGATGCAAGCTTGTCCTGTTTGGTGGAGATGATATTTAATAAAATAAGTAGAAATCCACTAAAAGTTTTGTTTGGTTATCTTGCAATCCCGAGATAATCGTCTCCATGCTCCAAATCCATTTTAAAGCCATTTTTAAGGCATTTCGCGCATACATGAAATGAACACATTTTTCTCCAAAACTATAACAGATGCAAGCTTGTCCTGTTTGGTGGAGATGATATTTAATAAAATAAGTAGAAATCCACTAAAAGTTTTGTTTGGTTATCTTGCAATCCCGAGATAATCGTCTCCATGCTCCAAATCCATTTTAAAGCCATTTTTAAGGCATTTCGCGCATACATGAAATGAACACATTTTTCTCCAAAACTATAACAGATGCAAGCTTGTCCTGTTTGGTGGAGATGATATTTAATAAAATAAGTAGAAATCCACTAAAAGTTTTGTTTGGTTAGCTTGCAATCCCGAGATAATCGTCTCCATGCTCCAAATCCATTTTAAAGCCATTTTTAAGGCATTTCGCGCATACATGAAATGAACACATTTTTCTCCAAAACTATAACAGATGCAAGCTTGTCCTGTTTAGTGGAGATGATATTTAATAAAATAAGTAGAAATCCACTAAAAGTTTTGTTTGGTTATCTTGCAATCCCGAGATAATCGTCTCCATGCTCCAAATCCATTTTAAAGCCATTTTTAAGGCATTTCGCGCATACATGAAATGAACACATTTTTCTCCAAAACTATAACAGATGCAAGCTTGTCCTGTTTGGTGGAGATGATATTTAATAAAATAAGTAGAAATCCACTAAAAGTTTTGTTTGGTTATCTTGCAATCCCGAGATAATCGTCTCCATGCTCCAAATCCATTTTAAAGCCATTTTTAAGGCATTTCGCGCATACATGAAATGAACACATTTTTCTCCAAAACTATAACAGATGCAAGCTTGTCCTGTTTGGTGGAGATGATATTTAATAAAATAAGTAGAAATCCACTAAAAGTTTTGTTTGGTTATCTTGCAATCCCGAGATAATCGTCTCCATGCTCCAAATCCATTTTAAAGCCATTTTTAAGGCATTTCGCGCATACATGAAATGAACACATTTTTCTCCAAAACTATAACAGATGCAAGCTTGTCCTGTTTGGTGGAGATGATATTTAATAAAATAAGTAGAAATCCACTAAAAGTTTTGTTTGGTTATATTGCAATCCCGAGATAATCGTCTCCATGCTCCAAATCCATTTTAAAGCCATTTTTAAGGCATTTCGCGCATACATGAAATGAACACATTTTTCTCCAAAACTATAACAGATGCAAGCTTGTCCTGTTTGGTGGAGATGATATTTAATAAAATAAGTAGAAATCCACTAAAAGTTTTGTTTGGTTATCTTGCAATCCCGAGATAATCGTCTCCATGCTCCAAATCCATTTTAAAGCCATTTTTAAGGCATTTCGCGCATACATGAAATGAACACATTTTTCTCCAAAACTATAACAGATGCAAGCTTGTCCTGTTTGGTGGAGATGATATTTAATAAAATAAGTAGAAATCCACTAAAAGTTTTGTTTGGTTATCTTGCAATCCCGAGATAATCGTCTCCATGCTCCAAATCCATTTTAAAGCCATTTTTAAGGCATTTCGCGCATACATGAAATGAACACATTTTTCTCCAAAACTATAACAGATGCAAGCTTGTCCTGTTTGGTGGAGATGATATTTAATAAAATAAGTAGAAATCCACTAAAAGTTTTGTTTGGTTATCTTGCAATCCCGAGATAATCGTCTCCATGCTCCAAATCCATTTTAAAGCCATTTTTAAGGCATTTCGCGCATACATGAAATGAACACATTTTTCTCCAAAACTATAACAGATGCAAGCTTGTCCTGTTTGGTGGAGATGATATTTAATAAAATAAGTAGAAATCCACTAAAAGTTTTGTTTGGTTATATTGCAATCCCGAGATAATCGTCTCCATGCTCCAAATCCATTTTAAAGCCATTTTTAAGGCATTTCGCGCATACATGAAATGAACACATTTTTCTCCAAAACTATAACAGATGCAAGCTTGTCCTGTTTGGTGGAGATGATATTTAATAAAATAAGTAGAAATCCACTAAAAGTTTTGTTTGGTTATCTTGCAATCCCGAGATAATCGTCTCCATGCTCCAAATCCATTTTAAAGCCATTTTTAAGGCATTTCGCGCATACATGAAATGAACACATTTTTCTCCAAAACTATAACAGATGCAAGCTTGTCCTGTTTGGTGGAGATGATATTTAATAAAATAAGTAGAAATCCACTAAAAGTTTTGTTTGGTTATCTTGCAATCCCGAGATAATCGTCTCCATGCTCCAAATCCATTTTAAAGCCATTTTTAAGGCATTTCGCGCATACATGAAATGAACACATTTTTCTCCAAAACTATAACAGATGCAAGCTTGTCCTGTTTGGTGGAGATGATATTTAATAAAATAAGTAGAAATCCACTAAACGTTTTGTTTGGTTATCTTGCAATCCCGAGATAATCGTCTCCATGCTCCAAATCCATTTTAAAGCCATTTTTAAGGCATTTCGCGCATACATGAAATGAACACATTTTTCTCCAAAACTATAACAGATGCAAGCTTGTCCTGTTTGGTGGAGATGATATTTAATAAAATAAGTAGAAATCCACTAAAAGTTTTGTTTGGTTATATTGCAATCCCGAGATAATCGTCTCCATGCTCCAAATCCATTTTAAAGCCATTTTTAAGGCATTTCGCGCATACATGAAATGAACACATTTTTCTCCAAAACTATAACAGATGCAAGCTTGTCCTGTTTGGTGGAGATGATATTTAATAAAATAAGTAGAAATCCACTAAAAGTTTTGTTTGGTTATCTTGCAATCCCGAGATAATCGTCTCCATGCTCCAAATCCATTTTAAAGCCATTTTTAAGGCATTTCGCGCATACATGAAATGAACACATTTTTCTCCAAAACTATAACAGATGCAAGCTTGTCCTGTTTGGTGGAGATGATATTTAATAAAATAAGTAGAAATCTACTAAAAGTTTCGTTTGTTTATATTGCCATCCTGAGATAATCGTCTCCATGCTCCAAATCCATTTTAAAGCCATTTCAAAGGCATTTTGCGCATACATGAAATGAACACATTTTTCTCCAAAACTATAACACATGCAAGCTTGTCCTGTTTGGTGGAGATGATATTTAATAAAATAAGTAGAAATCCACTAAAAGTTTTGTTTGGTTATCTTGCAATCCCGAGATAATCGTCTCCATGCTCCAAATCCATTTTAAAGCCATTTTTAAGGCATTTCGCGCATACATGAAATGAACACATTTTTCTCCAAAACTATAACAGATGCAAGCTTGTCCTGTTTGGTGGAGATGATATTTAATAAAATAAGTAGAAATCCACTAAAAGTTTTGTTTGGTTATCTTGCAATCCCGAGATAATCGTCTCCATGCTCCAAATCCATTTTAAAGCCATTTTTAAGGCATTTCGCGCATACATGAAATGAACACATTTTTCTCCAAAACTATAACAGATGCAAGCTTGTCCTGTTTAGTGGAGATGATATTTAATAAAATAAGTAGAAATCCACTAAAAGTTTTGTTTGGTTATCTTGCAATCCCGAGATAATCGTCTCCATGCTCCAAATCCATTTTAAAGCCATTTTTAAGGCATTTCGCGCATACATGAAATGAACACATTTTTCTCCAAAACTATAACAGATGCAAGCTTGTCCTGTTTGGTGGAGATAATATTTAATAAAATAAGTAGAAATCTACTAAAAGTTTCGTTTGTTTATATTGCCATCCTGAGATAATCGTCTCCATGCTCCAAATCCATTTTAAAGCCATTTCAAAGGCATTTTGCGCATACATGAAATGAACACATTTTTCTCCAAAACTATAACACATGCAAGCTTGTCCTGTTTGGTGGAGATGATATTTAATAAAATAAGAAGAAATCCACTAAAAGTTTTGTTTGGTTATCTTGCAATCCCGAGATAATCGTCTCCATGCTCCAAATCCATTTTAAAGCCATTTTTAAGGCATTTCGCGCATACATGAAATGAACACATTTTTCTCCAAAACTATAACAGATGCAAGCTTGTCCTGTTTGGTGGAGATGATATTTAATAAAATAAGTAGAAATCCACTAAAAGTTTTGTTTGGTTATCTTGCAATCCCGAGATAATCGTCTCCATGCTCCAAATCCATTTTAAAGCCATTTTTAAGGCATTTCGCGCATACATGAAATGAACACATTTTTCTCCAAAACTATAACAGATGCAAGCTTGTCCTGTTTGGTGGAGATGATATTTAATAAAATAAGTAGAAATCCACTAAAAGTTTTGTTTGGTTATCTTGCAATCCCGAGATAATCGTCTCCATGCTCCAAATCCATTTTAAAGTCATTTTTAAGGCATTTCGCGCATACATGAAATGAACACATTTTTCTCCAAAGCTATAACAGATGCAAGCTTGTCCTGTTTGGTGGAGATGATATTTAATAAAATAAGTAGAAATCCACTAAAAGTTTTGTTTGGTTATCTTGCAATCCCGAGATAATCGTCTCCATGCTCCAAATCCATTTTAAAGCCATTTCAAAGGCATTTTGCGCATACATGAAATGAACACATTTTTCTCCAAAACTATAACACATGCAAGCTTGTCCTGTTTGGTGGAGATGATATTTAATAAAATAAGTAGAAATCCACTAAAAGTTTTGTTTGGTTATCTTGCAATCCCGAGATAATCGTCTCCATGCTCCAAATCCATTTTAAAGCCATTTTTAAGGCATTTCGCGCATACATGAAATGAACACATTTTTCTCCAAAACTATAACAGATGCAAGCTTGTCCTGTTTGGTGGAGATGATATTTAATAAAATAAGTAGAAATCCACTAAAAGTTTTGTTTGGTTATCTTGCAATCCCGAGATAATCGTCTCCATGCTCCAAATCCATTTTAAAGCCATTTTTAAGGCATTTCGCGCATACATGAAATGAACACATTTTTCTCCAAAACTATAACAGATGCAAGCTTGTCCTGTTTGGTGGAGATGATATTTAATAAAATAAGTAGAAATCCACTAAAAGTTTTGTTTGGTTATCTTGCAATCCCGAGATAATCGTCTCCATGCTCCAAATCCATTTTAAAGCCATTTTTAAGGCATTTCGCGCATACATGAAATGAACACATTTTTCTCCAAAACTATAACAGATGCAAGCTTGTCCTGTTTGGTGGAGATGATATTTAATAAAATAAGTAGAAATCTACTAAAAGTTTCGTTTGTTTATATTGCCATCCTGAGATAATCGTCTCCATGCTCCAAATCCTTTTTAAAGCCATTTCAAAGGCATTTTGCGCATACATGAAATGAACACATTTTTCTCCAAAACTATAACACATGCAAGCTTGTCCTGTTTGGTGGAGATGATATTTAATGAAATAAGTAGAAATCCACTAAAAGTTTTGTTTGGTTATCTTGCAATCCCGAGATAATCGTCTCCATGCTCCAAATCCATTTTAAAGCCATTTTTAAGGCATTTCGCGCATACATGAAATGAACACATTTTTCTCCAAAACTATAACAGATGCAAGCTTGTCCTGTTTGGTGGAGATGATATTTAATAAAATAAGTAGAAATCCACCAAAAGTTTTGTTTGGTTATCTTGCAATCCCGAGATAATCGTCTCCATGCTCCAAATCCATTTTAAAGTCATTTTTAAGGCATTTCGCGCATACATGAAATGAACACATTTTTCTCCAAAACTATAACAGATGCAAGCTTGTCCTGTTTGGTGGAGATGATATTTAATAAAATAAGTAGAAATCCACTAAAAGTTTTGTTTGGTTATCTTGCAATCCCGAGATAATCGTCTCCATGCTCCAAATCCATTTTAAAGCCATTTCAAAGGCATTTTGCGCATACATGAAATGAACACATTTTTCTCCAAAACTATAACACATGCAAGCTTGTCCTGTTTGGTGGAGATGATATTTAATAAAATAAGTAGAAATCCACTAAAAGTTTTGTTTGGTTATCTTGCAATCCCGAGATAATCGTCTCCATGCTCCAAATCCATTTTAAAGCCATTTTTAAGGCATTTCGCGCATACATGAAATGAACACATTTTTCTCCAAAACTATAACAGATGCAAGCTTGTCCTGTTTGGTGGAGATAATATTTAATAAAATAAGTAGAAATCTACTAAAAGTTTCGTTTGTTTATATTGCCATCCTGAGATAATCGTCTCCATGCTCCAAATCCATTTTAAAGCCATTTCAAAGGCATTTTGCGCATACATGAAATGAACACATTTTTCTCCAAAACTATAACACATGCAAGCTTGTCCTGTTTGGTGGAGATGATATTTAATAAAATAAGTAGAAATCCACTAAAAGTTTTGTTTGGTTATCTTGCAATCCCGAGATAATCGTCTCCATGCTCCAAATCCATTTTAAAGCCATTTTTAAGGCATTTCGCGCATACATGAAATGAACACATTTTTCTCCAAAACTATAACAGATGCAAGCTTGTCCTGTTTGGTGGAGATGATATTTAATAAAATAAGTAGAAATCCACTAAAAGTTTTGTTTGGTTATCTTGCAATCCCGAGATAATCGTCTCCATGCTCCAAATCCATTTTAAAGCCATTTTTAAGGCATTTCGCGCATACATGAAATGAACACATTTTTCTCCAAAACTATAACAGATGCAAGCTTGTCCTGTTTGGTGGAGATGATATTTAATAAAATAAGTAGAAATCCACTAAAAGTTTTGTTTGGTTATCGTGCAATCCCGAGATAATCGTCTCCATGCTCCAAATCCATTTTAAAGCCATTTCAAAGGCATTTTGCGCATACATGAAATGAACACATTTTTCTCCAAAACTATAACACATGCAAGCTTGTCCTGTTTGGTGGAGATGATATTTAATAAAATAAGTAGAAATCCACTAAAAGTTTTGTTTGGTTATCTTGCAATCCCGAGATAATCGTCTCCATGCTCCAAATCCATTTTAAAGCCATTTTTAAGGCATTTCGCGCATACATGAAATGAACACATTTTTCTCCAAAACTATAACAGATGCAAGCTTGTCCTGTTTGGTGGAGATGATATTTAATAAAATAAGTAGAAATCCACTAAAAGTTTTGTTTGGTTATATTGCAATCCCGAGATAATCGTCTCCATGCTCCAAATCCATTTTAAAGCCATTTTTAAGGCATTTCGCGAATACATGAAATGAACACATTTTTCTCCAAAACTATAACAGATGCAAGCTTGTCCTGTTTAGTGGAGATGATATTTAATAAAATAAGTAGAAATCCACTAAAAGTTTTGTTTGGTTATCTTGCAATCCCGAGATAATCGTCTCCATGCTCCAAATCCATTTTAAAGCCATTTTTAAGGCATTTCGCGCATACATGAAATGAACACATTTTTCTCCAAAACTATAACAGATGCAAGCTTGTCCTGTTTAGTGGAGATGATATTTAATAAAATAAGTAGAAATCCACTAAAAGTTTTGTTTGGTTATCTTGCAATCCCGAGATAATCGTCTCCATGCTCCAAATCCATTTTAAAGCCATTTTTAAGGCATTTCGCGCATACATGAAATGAACACATTTTTCTCCAAAACTATAACAGATGCAAGCTTGTCCTGTTTGGTGGAGATAATATTTAATAAAATAAGTAGAAATCTACTAAAAGTTTCGTTTGTTTATATTGCCATCCTGAGATAATCGTCTCCATGCTCCAAATCCATTTTAAAGCCATTTCAAAGGCATTTTGCGCATACATGAAATGAACACATTTTTCTCCAAAACTATAACACATGCAAGCTTGTCCTGTTTGGTGGAGATGATATTTAATAAAATAAGAAGAAATCCACTAAAAGTTTTGTTTGGTTATCTTGCAATCCCGAGATAATCGTCTCCATGCTCCAAATCCATTTTAAAGCCATTTTTAAGGCATTTCGCGCATACATGAAATGAACACATTTTTCTCCAAAACTATAACAGATGCAAGCTTGTCCTGTTTGGTGGAGATGATATTTAATAAAATAAGTAGAAATCCACTAAAAGTTTTGTTTGGTTATCTTGCAATCCCGAGATAATCGTCTCCATGCTCCAAATCCATTTTAAAGCCATTTTTAAGGCATTTCGCGCATACATGAAATGAACACATTTTTCTCCAAAACTATAACAGATGCAAGCTTGTCCTGTTTGGTGGAGATGATATTTAATAAAATAAGTAGAAATCCACTAAAAGTTTTGTTTGGTTATCTTGCAATCCCGAGATAATCGTCTCCATGCTCCAAATCCATTTTAAAGTCATTTTTAAGGCATTTCGCGCATACATGAAATGAACACATTTTTCTCCAAAGCTATAACAGATGCAAGCTTGTCCTGTTTGGTGGAGATGATATTTAATAAAATAAGTAGAAATCCACTAAAAGTTTTGTTTGGTTATCTTGCAATCCCGAGATAATCGTCTCCATGCTCCAAATCCATTTTAAAGCCATTTCAAAGGCATTTTGCGCATACATGAAATGAACACATTTTTCTCCAAAACTATAACACATGCAAGCTTGTCCTGTTTGGTGGAGATGATATTTAATAAAATAAGTAGAAATCCACTAAAAGTTTTGTTTGGTTATCTTGCAATCCCGAGATAATCGTCTCCATGCTCCAAATCCATTTTAAAGCCATTTTTAAGGCATTTCGCGCATACATGAAATGAACACATTTTTCTCCAAAACTATAACAGATGCAAGCTTGTCCTGTTTGGTGGAGATGATATTTAATAAAATAAGTAGAAATCCACTAAAAGTTTTGTTTGGTTATCTTGCAATCCCGAGATAATCGTCTCCATGCTCCAAATCCATTTTAAAGCCATTTTTAAGGCATTTCGCGCATACATGAAATGAACACATTTTTCTCCAAAACTATAACAGATGCAAGCTTGTCCTGTTTGGTGGAGATGATATTTAATAAAATAAGTAGAAATCCACTAAAAGTTTTGTTTGGTTATCTTGCAATCCCGAGATAATCGTCTCCATGCTCCAAATCCATTTTAAAGCCATTTTTAAGGCATTTCGCGCATACATGAAATGAACACATTTTTCTCCAAAACTATAACAGATGCAAGCTTGTCCTGTTTGGTGGAGATGATATTTAATAAAATAAGTAGAAATCTACTAAAAGTTTCGTTTGTTTATATTGCCATCCTGAGATAATCGTCTCCATGCTCCAAATCCTTTTTAAAGCCATTTCAAAGGCATTTTGCGCATACATGAAATGAACACATTTTTCTCCAAAACTATAACACATGCAAGCTTGTCCTGTTTGGTGGAGATGATATTTAATGAAATAAGTAGAAATCCACTAAAAGTTTTGTTTGGTTATCTTGCAATCCCGAGATAATCGTCTCCATGCTCCAAATCCATTTTAAAGCCATTTTTAAGGCATTTCGCGCATACATGAAATGAACACATTTTTCTCCAAAACTATAACAGATGCAAGCTTGTCCTGTTTGGTGGAGATGATATTTAATAAAATAAGTAGAAATCCACCAAAAGTTTTGTTTGGTTATCTTGCAATCCCGAGATAATCGTCTCCATGCTCCAAATCCATTTTAAAGTCATTTTTAAGGCATTTCGCGCATACATGAAATGAACACATTTTTCTCCAAAACTATAACAGATGCAAGCTTGTCCTGTTTGGTGGAGATGATATTTAATAAAATAAGTAGAAATCCACTAAAAGTTTTGTTTGGTTATCTTGAAATCCCGAGATAATCGTCTCCATGCTCCAAATCCATTTTAAAGCCATTTCAAAGGCATTTTGCGCATACATGAAATGAACACATTTTTCTCCAAAACTATAACACATGCAAGCTTGTCCTGTTTGGTGGAGATGATATTTAATAAAATAAGTAGAAATCCACTAAAAGTTTTGTTTGGTTATCTTGCAATCCCGAGATAATCGTCTCCATGCTCCAAATCCATTTTAAAGCCATTTTTAAGGCATTTCGCGCATACATGAAATGAACACATTTTTCTCCAAAACTATAACAGATGCAAGCTTGTCCTGTTTGGTGGAGATAATATTTAATAAAATAAGTAGAAATCTACTAAAAGTTTCGTTTGTTTATATTGCCATCCTGAGATAATCGTCTCCATGCTCCAAATCCATTTTAAAGCCATTTCAAAGGCATTTTGCGCATACATGAAATGAACACATTTTTCTCCAAAACTATAACACATGCAAGCTTGTCCTGTTTGGTGGAGATGATATTTAATAAAATAAGTAGAAATCCACTAAAAGTTTTGTTTGGTTATCTTGCAATCCCGAGATAATCGTCTCCATGCTCCAAATCCATTTTAAAGCCATTTTTAAGGCATTTCGCGCATACATGAAATGAACACATTTTTCTCCAAAACTATAACAGATGCAAGCTTGTCCTGTTTGGTGGAGATGATATTTAATAAAATAAGTAGAAATCCACTAAAAGTTTTGTTTGGTTATCTTGCAATCCCGAGATAATCGTCTCCATGCTCCAAATCCATTTTAAAGCCATTTTTAAGGCATTTCGCGCATACATGAAATGAACACATTTTTCTCCAAAACTATAACAGATGCAAGCTTGTCCTGTTTGGTGGAGATGATATTTAATAAAATAAGTAGAAATCCACTAAAAGTTTTGTTTGGTTATCTTGCAATCCCGAGATAATCGTCTCCATGCTCCAAATCCATTTTAAAGTCATTTTTAAGGCATTTCGCGCATACATGAAATGAACACATTTTTCTCCAAAACTATAACAGATGCAAGCTTGTCCTGTTTGGTGGAGATGATATTTAATAAAATAAGTAGAAATCCACTAAAAGTTTTGTTTGGTTATCGTGCAATCCCGAGATAATCGTCTCCATGCTCCAAATCCATTTTAAAGCCATTTCAAAGGCATTTTGCGCATACATGAAATGAACACATTTTTCTCCAAAACTATAACACATGCAAGCTTGTCCTGTTTGGTGGAGATGATATTTAATAAAATAAGTAGAAATCCACTAAAAGTTTTGTTTGGTTATCTTGCAATCCCGAGATAATCGTCTCCATGCTCCAAATCCATTTTAAAGCCATTTTTAAGGCATTTCGCGCATACATGAAATGAACACATTTTTCTCCAAAACTATAACGGATGCAAGCTTGTCCTGTTTGGTGGAGATGATATTTAATAAAATAAGTAGAAATCCACTAAAAGTTTTGTTTGGTTATATTGCAATCCCGAGATAATCGTCTCCATGCTCCAAATCCATTTTAAAGCCATTTTTAAGGCATTTCGCGAATACATGAAATGAACACATTTTTCTCTAAAACTATAACAGATGCAAGCTTGTCCTGTTTGGTGGAGATGATATTTAATAAAATAAGTAGAAATCCACTAAAAGTTTTGTTTGGTTATCTTGCAATCCCGAGATAATCGTCTCCATGCTCCAAATGCATTTTAAAGCCATTTTTAAGGCATTTCGCGCATACATGAAATGAACACATTTTTCTCCAAAACTATAACAGATGCAAGCTTGTCCTGTTTGGTGGAGATGATATTTAATAAAATAAGTAGAAATCAACTAAAAGTTTTGTTTGGTTATCTTGCAATCCCGAGATAATCGTCTCCATGCTCCAAATCCATTTTAAAGCCATTTTTAAGGCATTTCGCGCATACATGAAATGAACACATTTTTCTCCAAAACTATAACAGATGCAAGCTTGTCCTGTTTGGTGGAGATGATATTTAATAAAATAAGTAGAAATCCACTAAAAGTTTTGTTTGGTTTTCTTGCAATCCCGAGATAATCGTCTCCATGCTCCAAATCCATTTTAAAGCCATTTTTAAGGCATTTCGCGCATACATAAAATGAACACATTTTTCTCCAAAACTATAACAGATGCAAGCTTGTCCTGTTTAGTGGAGATGATATTTAATAAAATAAGTAGAAATCCACTAAAAGTTTTGTTTGGTTATCTTGCAATCCCGAGATAATCGTCTCCATGCTCCAAATCCATTTTAAAGCCATTTTTAAGGCATTTCGCGCATACATGAAATGAACACATTTTTCTCCAAAACTATAACAGATGCAAGCTTGTCCTGTTTGGTGGAGATAATATTTAATAAAATAAGTAGAAATCTTCTAAAAGTTTCGTTTGTTTATATTGCCATCCTGAGATAATCGTCTCCATGCTCCAAATCCATTTTAAAGCCATTTCAAAGGCATTTTGCGCATACATGAAATGAACACATTTTTCTCCAAAACTATAACACATGCAAGCTTGTCCTGTTTGGTGGAGATGATATTTAATAAAATAAGTAGAAATCCACTAAAAGTTTTGTTTGGTTATCTTGCAATCCCGAGATAATCGTCTCCATGCTCCAAATCCATTTTAAAGCCATTTTTAAGGCATTTCGCGCATACATGAAATGAACACATTTTTCTCCAAAACTATAACAGATGCAAGCTTGTCCTGTTTGGTGGAGATGATATTTAATAAAATAAGTAGAAATCCACTAAAAGTTTTGTTTGGTTATCTTGCAATCCCGAGATAATCGTCTCCATGCTCCAAATCCATTTTAAAGCCATTTTTAAGGCATTTCGCGCATACATGAAATGAACACATTTTTCTCCAAAACTATAACAGATGCAAGCTTGTCCTGTTTGGTGGAGATGATATTTAATAAAATAAGTAGAAATCCACTAAAAGTTTTGTTTGGTTATCTTGCAATCCCGAGATAATCGTCTCCATGCTCCAAATCCATTTTAAAGTCATTTTTAAGGCATTTCGCGCATACATGAAATGAACACATTTTTCTCCAAAACTATAACAGATGCAAGCTTGTCCTGTTTGGTGGAGATGATATTTAATAAAATAAGTAGAAATCCACTAAAAGTTTTGTTTGGTTATCTTGCAATCCCGAGATAATCGTCTCCATGCTCCAAATCCATTTTAAAGCCATTTCAAAGGCATTTTGCGCATACATGAAATGAACACATTTTTCTCCAAAACTATAACACATGCAAGCTTGTCCTGTTTGGTGGAGATGATATTTAATAAAATAAGTAGAAATCCACTAAAAGTTTTGTTTGGTTATCTTGCAATCCCGAGATAATCGTCTCCATGCTCCAAATCCATTTTAAAGCCATTTTTAAGGCATTTCGCGCATACATGAAATGAACACATTTTTCTCCAAAACTATAACAGATGCAAGCTTGTCCTGTTTGGTGGAGATGATATTTAATAAAATAAGTAGAAATCCACTAAAAGTTTTGTTTGGTTATCTTGCAATCCCGAGATAATCGTCTCCATGCTCCAAATCCATTTTAAAGCCATTTTTAAGGCATTTCGCGCATACATGAAATGAACACATTTTTCTCCAAAACTATAACAGATGCAAGCTTGTCCTGTTTGGTGGAGATGATATTTAATAAAATAAGTAGAAATCCACTAAAAGTTTTGTTTGGTTATCTTGCAATCCCGAGATAATCGTCTCCATGCTCCAAATCCATTTTAAAGCCATTTTTAAGGCATTTCGCGCATACATGAAATGAACACATTTTTCTCCAAAACTATAACAGATGCAAGCTTGTCCTGTTTGGTGGAGATGATATTTAATAAAATAAGTAGAAATCCACTAAAAGTTTTGTTTGGTTATATTGCAATCCCGAGATAATCGTCTCCATGCTCCAAATCCATTTTAAAGCCATTTTTAAGGCATTTCGCGCATACATGAAATGAACACATTTTTCTCCAAAACTATAACAGATGCAAGCTTGTCCTGTTTGGTGGAGATGATATTTAATAAAATAAGTAGAAATCCACTAAAAGTTTTGTTTGGTTATCTTGCAATCCCGAGATAATCGTCTCCATGCTCCAAATCCATTTTAAAGCCATTTTTAAGGCATTTCGCGCATACATGAAATGAACACATTTTTCTCCAAAACTATAACAGATGCAAGCTTGTCCTGTTTGGTGGAGATGATATTTAATAAAATAAGTAGAAATCTACTAAAAGTTTCGTTTGTTTATATTGCCATCCTGAGATAATCGTCTCCATGCTCCAAATCCATTTTAAAGCCATTTCAAAGGCATTTTGCGCATACATGAAATGAACACATTTTTCTCCAAAACTATAACACATGCAAGCTTGTCCTGTTTGGTGGAGATGATATTTAATAAAATAAGTAGAAATCCACTAAAAGTTTTGTTTGGTTATATTGCAATCCCGAGATAATCGTCTCCATGCTCCAAATCCATTTTAAAGCCATTTTTAAGGCATTTCGCGCATACATGAAATGAACACATTTTTCTCCAAAACTATAACAGATGCAAGCTTGTCCTGTTTGGTGGAGATGATATTTAATAAAATAAGTAGAAATCCACTAAAAGTTTTGTTTGGTTATCTTGCAATCCCGAGATAATCGTCTCCATGCTCCAAATCCATTTTAAAGCCATTTTTAAGGCATTTCGCGCATACATGAAATGAACACATTTTTCTCCAAAACTATAACAGATGCAAGCTTGTCCTGTTTGGTGGAGATGATATTTAATAAAATAAGTAGAAATCTACTAAAAGTTTCGTTTGTTTATATTGCCATCCTGAGATAATCGTCTCCATGCTCCAAATCCATTTTAAAGCCATTTCAAAGGCATTTTGCGCATACATGAAATGAACACATTTTTCTCCAAAACTATAACACATGCAAGCTTGTCCTGTTTGGTGGAGATGATATTTAATAAAATAAGTAGAAATCCACTAAAAGTTTTGTTTGGTTATCTTGCAATCCCGAGATAATCGTCTCCATGCTCCAAATCCATTTTAAAGTCATTTTTAAGGCATTTCGCGCATACATGAAATGAACACATTTTTCTCCAAAACTATAACAGATGCAAGCTTGTCCTGTTTGGTGGAGATGATATTTAATAAAATAAGTAGAAATCCACTAAAAGTTTTGTTTGGTTATCTTGCAATCCCGAGATAATCGTCTCCATGCTCCAAATCCATTTTAAAGCCATTTCAAAGGCATTTTGCGCATACATGAAATGAACACATTTTTCTCCAAAACTATAACACATGCAAGCTTGTCCTGTTTGGTGGAGATGATATTTAATAAAATAAGTAGAAATCCACTAAAAGTTTTGTTTGGTTATCTTGCAATCCCGAGATAATCGTCTCCATGCTCCAAATCCATTTTAAAGCCATTTTTAAGGCATTTCGCGCATACATGAAATGAACACATTTTTCTCCAAAACTATAACAGATGCAAGCTTGTCCTGTTTGGTGGAGATGATATTTAATAAAATAAGTAGAAATCCACTAAAAGTTTTGTTTGGTTATCTTGCAATCCCGAGATAATCGTCTCCATGCTCCAAATCCATTTTAAAGCCATTTTTAAGGCATTTCGCGCATACATGAAATGAACACATTTTTCTCCAAAACTATAACAGATGCAAGCTTGTCCTGTTTGGTGGAGATGATATTTAATAAAATAAGTAGAAATCCACTAAAAGTTTTGTTTGGTTATCTTGCAATCCCGAGATAATCGTCTCCATGCTCCAAATCCATTTTAAAGCCATTTTTAAGGCATTTCGCGCATACATGAAATGAACACATTTTTCTCCAAAACTATAACAGATGCAAGCTTGTCCTGTTTGGTGGAGATGATATTTAATAAAATAAGTAGAAATCCACTAAAAGTTTTGTTTGGTTATATTGCAATCCCGAGATAATCGTCTCCATGCTCCAAATCCATTTTAAAGCCATTTTTAAGGCATTTCGCGCATACATGAAATGAACACATTTTTCTCCAAAACTATAACAGATGCAAGCTTGTCCTGTTTGGTGGAGATGATATTTAATAAAATAAGTAGAAATCCACTAAAAGTTTTGTTTGGTTATCTTGCAATCCCGAGATAATCGTCTCCATGCTCCAAATCCATTTTAAAGCCATTTTTAAGGCATTTCGCGCATACATGAAATGAACACATTTTTCTCCAAAACTATAACAGATGCAAGCTTGTCCTGTTTGGTGGAGATATTTAATAAAATAAGTAGAAATCCACTAAAAGTTTTGTTTGGTTATCTTGCAATCCCGAGATAATCGTCTCCATGCTCCAAATCCATTTTAAAGCCATTTTTAAGGCATTTCGCGCATACATGAAATGAACACATTTTTCTCCAAAACTATAACAGATGCAAGCTTGTCCTGTTTGGTGGAGATGATATTTAATAAAATAAGTAGAAATCCACTAAAAGTTTTGTTTGGTTATCTTGCAATCCCGAGATAATCGTCTCCATGCTCCAAATCCATTTTAAAGCCATTTTAAGGCATTTCGCGCATACATGAAATGAACACATTTTTCTCCAAAACTATAACAGATGCAAGCTTGTCCTGTTTGGTGGAGATGATATTTAATAAAATAAGTAGAAATCCACTAAAAGTTTTGTTTGGTTATCTTGCAATCCCGAGATAATCGTCTCCATGCTCCAAATCCATTTTAAAGCCATTTTTAAGGCATTTCGCGCATACATGAAATGAACACATTTTTCTCCAAAACTATAACAGATGCAAGCTTGTCCTGTTTGGTGGAGATAATATTTAATAAAATAAGTAGAAATCTACTAAAAGTTTCGTTTGTTTATATTGCCATCCTGAGATAATCGTCTCCATGCTCAAATCCATTTTAAAGCCATTTCAAAGGCATTTTGCGCATACATGAAATGAACACATTTTTCTCCAAAACTATAACACATGCAAGCTTGTCCTGTTTGGTGGAGATGATATTTAATAAAATAAGTAGAAATCCACTAAAAGTTTTGTTTGGTTATCTTGCAATCCCGAGATAATCGTCTCCATGCTCCAAATCCATTTTAAAGCCATTTTTAAGGCATTTCGCGCATACATGAAATGAACACATTTTTCTCCAAAACTATAACAGATGCAAGCTTGTCCTGTTTGGTGGAGATGATATTTAATAAAATAAGTAGAAATCCACTAAAAGTTTTGTTTGGTTATCTTGCAATCCCGAGATAATCGTCTCCATGCTCCAAATCCATTTTAAAGCCATTTTTAAGGCATTTCGCGCATACATGAAATGAACACATTTTTCTCCAAAACTATAACAGATGCAAGCTTGTCCTGTTTGGTGGAGATGATATTTATTAAAATAAGTAGAAATCCACTAAAAGTTTTGTTTGGTTATCTTGCAATCCCGAGATAATCGTCTCCATGCTCCAAATCCATTTTAAAGCCATTTTTTAAGGCATTTCGCGCATACATGAAATGAACACATTTTTCTCCAAAACTATAACAGATGCAAGCTTGTCCTGTTTGGTGGAGATAATATTTAATAAAATAAGTAGAAATCTACTAAAAGTTTCGTTTGTTTATATTGCCATCCCGAGATAATCGTCTCCATGCTCCAAATCCATTTTAAAGCCATTTCAAAGGCATTTTGCACATACATGAAATGAACACATTTTTCTCCAAAACTATAACACATGCAAGCTTGTCCTGTTTGGTGGAGATGATATTTAATAAAATAAGTAGAAATCCACTAAAAGTTTTGTTTGGTTATCTTGCAATCCCGAGATAATCGTCTCCATGCTCCAAATCCATTTTAAAGCCATTTTTAAGGCATTTCGCGCATACATGAAATGAACACATTTTTCTCCAAAACTATAACAGATGCAAGCTTGTCCTGTTTGGTGGAGATGATATTTAATAAAATAAGTAGAAATCCACTAAAAGTTTTGTTTGGTTATCTTGCAATCCCGAGATAATCGTCTCCATGCTCCAAATCCATTTTAAAGCCATTTCAAAGGCATTTTGCGCATACATGAAATGAACACATTTTTCTCCAAAACTATAACACATGCAAGCTTGTCCTGTTTGGTGGAGATGATATTTAATAAAATAAGTAGAAATCCACTAAAAGTTTTGTTTGGTTATCTTGCAATCCCGAGATAATCGTCTCCATGCTCCAAATCCATTTTAAAGCCATTTTTAAGGCATTTCGCGCATACATGAAATGAACACATTTTTCTCCAAAACTATAACAGATGCAAGCTTGTCCTGTTTGGTGGAGATGATATTTAATAAAATAAGTAGAAATCCACTAAAAGTTTTGTTTGGTTATCTTGCAATCCCGAGATAATCGTCTCCATGCTCCAAATCCATTTTAAAGCCATTTTTAAGGCATTTCGCGCATACATGAAATGAACACATTTTTCTCCAAAACTATAACAGATGCAAGCTTGTCCTGTTTGGTGGAGATGATATTTAATAAAATAAGTAGAAATCCACTAAAAGTTTTGTTTGGTTATCTTGCAATCCCGAGATAATCGTCTCCATGCTCCAAATCCATTTTAAAGCCATTTTTAAGGCATTTCGCGCATACATGAAATGAACACATTTTTCTCCAAAACTATAACAGATGCAAGCTTGTCCTGTTTGGTGGAGATAATATTTAATAAAATAAGTAGAAATCTACTAAAAGTTTTGTTTGTTTATATTGCCATCCTGAGATAATCGTCTCCATGCTCCAAATCCATTTTAAAGCCATTTCAAAGGCATTTTGCGCATACATGAAATGAACACATTTTTCTCCAAAACTATAACACATGCAAGCTTGTCCTGTTTGGTGGAGATGATATTTAATAAAATAAGTAGAAATCCACTAAAAGTTTTGTTTGGTTATCTTGCAATCCTGAGATAATCGTCTCCATGCTCCAAATCCATTTTAAAGCCATTTTTAAGGCATTTCGCGCATACATGAAATGAACACATTTTTCTCCAAAACTATAACAGATGCAAGCTTGTCCTGTTTGGTGGAGATGATATTTATTAAAATAAGTAGAAATCCACTAAAAGTTTTGTTTGGTTATCTTGCAATCCCGAGATAATCGTCTCCATGCTCCAAATCCATTTTAAAGCCATTTTTTAAGGCATTTCGCGCATACATGAAATGAACACATTTTTCTCCAAAACTATAACAGATGCAAGCTTGTCCTGTTTGGTGGAGATAATATTTAATAAAATAAGTAGAAATCTACTAAAAGTTTCGTTTGTTTATATTGCCATCCTGAGATAATCGTCTCCATGCTCCAAATCCATTTTAAAGCCATTTCAAAGGCATTTTGCGCATACATGAAATGAACACATTTTTCTCCAAAACTATAACACATGCAAGCTTGTCCTGTTTGGTGGAGATGATATTTAATAAAATAAGTAGAAATCCACTAAAAGTTTTGTTTGGTTATCTTGCAATCCCGAGATAATCGTCTCCATGCTCCAAATCCATTTTAAAGCCATTTTTAAGGCATTTCGCGCATACATGAAATGAACACATTTTTCTCCAAAACTATAACAGATGCAAGCTTGTCCTGTTTGGTGGAGATGATATTTAATAAAATAAGTAGAAATCCACTAAAAGTTTTGTTTGGTTATCTTGCAATCCCGAGATAATCGTCTCCATGCTCCAAATCCATTTTAAAGCCATTTTTAAGGCATTTCGCGCATACATGAAATGAACACATTTTTCTCCAAAACTATAACAGATGCAAGCTTGTCCTGTTTGGTGGAGATGATATTTAATAAAATAAGTAGAAATCCACTAAAAGTTTTGTTTGGTTATCTTGCAATCCCGAGATAATCGTCTCCATGCTCCAAATCCATTTTAAAGCCATTTTTAAGGCATTTCGCGCATACATGAAATGAACACATTTTTCTCCAAAACTATAACAGATGCAAGCTTGTCCTGTTTGGTGGAGATGATATTTAATAAAATAAGTAGAAATCCACTAAAAGTTTTTTTTGGTTATCTTGCAATCCCGAGATAATCGTCTCCATGCTCCAAATCCATTTTAAAGCCATTTCAAAGGCATTTTGCGCATACATAAAATGAACACATTTTTCTCCAAAACTATAACACATGCAAGCTTGTCCTGTTTGGTGGAGATGATATTTAATAAAATAAGTAGAAATCCACTAAAAGTTTTGTTTGGTTATCTTGCAATCCCGAGATAATCGTCTCCATGCTCCAAATCCATTTTAAAGCCATTTTTAAGGCATTTCGCGCATACATGAAATGAACACATTTTTCTCCAAAACTATAACAGATGCAAGCTTGTCCTGTTTGGTGGAGATGATATTTAATAAAATAAGTAGAAATCCACTAAAAGTTTTGTTTGGTTATCTTGCAATCCCGAGATAATCGTCTCCATGCTCCAAATCCATTTTAAAGCCATTTTTAAGGCATTTCGCGCATACATGAAATGAACACATTTTTCTCCAAAACTATAACAGATGCAAGCTTGTCCTGTTTGGTGGAGATGATATTTAATAAAATAAGTAGAAATCCACTAAAAGTTTTGTTTGGTTATCTTGCAATCCCGAGATAATCGTCTCCATGCTCCAAATCCATTTTAAAGCCATTTTTAAGGCATTTCGCGCATACATGAAATGAACACATTTTTCTCCAAAACTATAACAGATGCAAGCTTGTCCTGTTTGGTGGAGATGATATTTAATAAAATAAGTAGAAATCCACTAAAAGTTTTGTTTGGTTATATTGCAATCCCGAGATAATCGTCTCCATGCTCCAAATCCATTTTAAAGCCATTTTTAAGGCATTTCGCGCATACATGAAATGAACACATTTTTCTCCAAAACTATAACAGATGCAAGCTTGTCCTGTTTGGTGGAGATGATATTTAATAAAATAAGTAGAAATCCACTAAAAGTTTTGTTTGGTTATCTTGCAATCCCGAGATAATCGTCTCCATGCTCCAAATCCATTTTAAAGCCATTTTTAAGGCATTTCGCGCATACATGAAATGAACACATTTTTCTCCAAAACTATAACAGATGCAAGCTTGTCCTGTTTGGTGGAGATGATATTTAATAAAATAAGTAGAAATCCACTAAAAGTTTTGTTTGGTTATCTTGCAATCCCGAGATAATCGTCTCCATGCTCCAAATCCATTTTAAAGCCATTTTTAAGGCATTTCGCGCATACATGAAATGAACACATTTTTCTCCAAAACTATAACAGATGCAAGCTTGTCCTGTTTGGTGGAGATGATATTTAATAAAATAAGTAGAAATCCACTAAAAGTTTTGTTTGGTTATCTTGCAATCCCGAGATAATCGTCTCCATGCTCCAAATCCATTTTAAAGCCATTTTTAAGGCATTTCGCGCATACATGAAATGAACACATTTTTCTCCAAAACTATAACAGATGCAAGCTTGTCCTGTTTGGTGGAGATGATATTTAATAAAATAAGTAGAAATCCACTAAAAGTTTTGTTTGGTTATCTTGCAATCCCGAGATAATCGTCTCCATGCTCCAAATCCATTTTAAAGCCATTTTTAAGGCATTTCGCGCATACATGAAATGAACACATTTTTCTCCAAAACTATAACAGATGCAAGCTTGTCCTGTTTGGTGGAGATGATATTTAATAAAATAAGTAGAAATCCACTAAAAGTTTTGTTTGGTTATCTTGCAATCCCGAGATAATCGTCTCCATGCTCCAAATCCATTTTAAAGCCATTTTTAAGGCATTTCGCGCATACATGAAATGAACACATTTTTCTCCAAAACTATAACAGATGCAAGCTTGTCCTGTTTGGTGGAGATGATATTTAATAAAATAAGTAGAAATCCACTAAAAGTTTTGTTTGGTTATCTTGCAATCCCGAGATAATCGTCTCCATGCTCCAAATCCATTTTAAAGCCATTTTTAAGGCATTTCGCGCATACATGAAATGAACACATTTTTCTCCAAAACTATAACAGATGCAAGCTTGTCCTGTTTGGTGGAGATGATATTTAATAAAATAAGTAGAAATCCACTAAAAGTTTTGTTTGGTTATATTGCAATCCCGAGATAATCGTCTCCATGCTCCAAATCCATTTTAAAGCCATTTTTAAGGCATTTCGCGCATACATGAAATGAACACATTTTTCTCCAAAACTATAACAGATGCAAGATTGTCCTGTTTGGTGGAGATGATATTTAATAAAATAAGTAGAAATCCACTAAAAGTTTTGTTTGGTTATCTTGCAATCCCGAGATAATCGTCTCCATGCTCCAAATCCATTTTAAAGCCATTTTTAAGGCATTTCGCGCATACATGAAATGAACACATTTTTCTCCAAAACTATAACAGATGCAAGCTTGTCCTGTTTGGTGGAGATGATATTTAATAAAATAAGTAGAAATCCACTAAAAGTTTTGTTTGGTTATCTTGCAATCCCGAGATAATCGTCTCCATGCTCCAAATCCATTTTAAAGCCATTTTTAAGGCATTTCGCGCATACATGAAATGAACACATTTTTCTCCAAAACTATAACAGATGCAAGCTTGTCCTGTTTGGTGGAGATGATATTTAATAAAATAAGTAGAAATCCACTAAAAGTTTTGTTTGGTTATCTTGCAATCCCGAGATAATCGTCTCCATGCTCCAAATCCATTTTAAAGCCATTTTTAAGGCATTTCGCGCATACATGAAATGAACACATTTTTCTCCAAAACTATAACAGATGCAAGCTTGTCCTGTTTGGTGGAGATGATATTTAATAAAATAAGTAGAAATCCACTAAAAGTTTTGTTTGGTTATATTGCAATCCCGAGATAATCGTCTCCATGCTCCAAATCCATTTTAAAGCCATTTTTAAGGCATTTCGCGCATACATGAAATGAACACATTTTTCTCCAAAACTATAACAGATGCAAGCTTGTCCTGTTTGGTGGAGATGATATTTAATAAAATAAGTAGAAATCCACTAAAAGTTTTGTTTGGTTATCTTGCAATCCCGAGATAATCGTCTCCATGCTCCAAATCCATTTTAAAGCCATTTTTAAGGCATTTCGCGCATACATGAAATGAACACATTTTTCTCCAAAACTATAACAGATGCAAGCTTGTCCTGTTTGGTGGAGATGATATTTAATAAAATAAGTAGAAATCCACTAAAAGTTTTGTTTGGTTATCTTGCAATCCCGAGATAATCGTCTCCATGCTCCAAATCCATTTTAAAGCCATTTTTAAGGCATTTCGCGCATACATGAAATGAACACATTTTTCTCCAAAACTATAACAGATGCAAGCTTGTCCTGTTTGGTGGAGATGATATTTAATAAAATAAGTAGAAATCCACTAAAAGTTTTGTTTGGTTATCTTGCAATCCCGAGATAATCGTCTCCATGCTCCAAATCCATTTTAAAGCCATTTTTAAGGCATTTCGCGCATACATGAAATGAACACATTTTTCTCCAAAACTATAACAGATGCAAGCTTGTCCTGTTTGGTGGAGATGATATTTAATAAAATAAGTAGAAATCCACTAAAAGTTTTGTTTGGTTATATTGCAATCCCGAGATAATCGTCTCCATGCTCCAAATCCATTTTAAAGCCATTTTTAAGGCATTTCGCGCATACATGAAATGAACACATTTTTCTCCAAAACTATAACAGATGCAAGCTTGTCCTGTTTGGTGGAGATGATATTTAATAAAATAAGTAGAAATCCACTAAAAGTTTTGTTTGGTTATCTTGCAATCCCGAGATAATCGTCTCCATGCTCCAAATCCATTTTAAAGCCATTTTTAAGGCATTTCGCGCATACATGAAATGAACACATTTTTCTCCAAAACTATAACAGATGCAAGCTTGTCCTGTTTGGTGGAGATGATATTTAATAAAATAAGTAGAAATCCACTAAAAGTTTTGTTTGGTTATCTTGCAATCCCGAGATAATCGTCTCCATGCTCCAAATCCATTTTAAAGCCATTTTTAAGGCATTTCGCGCATACATGAAATGAACACATTTTTCTCCAAAACTATAACAGATGCAAGCTTGTCCTGTTTGGTGGAGATGATATTTAATAAAATAAGTAGAAATCCACTAAAAGTTTTGTTTGGTTATCTTGCAATCCCGAGATAATCGTCTCCATGCTCCAAATCCATTTTAAAGCCATTTTTAAGGCATTTCGCGCATACATGAAATGAACACATTTTTCTCCAAAACTATAACAGATGCAAGCTTGTCCTGTTTGGTGGAGATGATATTTAATAAAATAAGTAGAAATCCACTAAAAGTTTTTTTTGGTTATCTTGCAATCCCGAGATAATCGTCTCCATGCTCCAAATCCATTTTAAAGCCATTTCAAAGGCATTTTGCGCATACATGAAATGAACACATTTTTCTCCAAAACTATAACACATGCAAGCTTGTCCTGTTTGGTGGAGATGATATTTAATAAAATAAGTAGAAATCCACTAAAAGTTTTGTTTGGTTATCTTGCAATCCCGAGATAATCGTCTCCATGCTCCAAATCAATTTTAAAGCCATTTTTAAGGCATTTCGCGCATACATGAAATGAACACATTTTTCTCCAAAACTATAACAGATGCAAGCTTGTCCTGTTTGGTGGAGATGATATTTAATAAAATAAGTAGAAATCCACTAAAAGTTTTGTTTGGTTATCTTGCAATCCCGAGATAATCGTCTCCATGCTCCAAATCCATTTTAAAGCCATTTTTAAGGCATTTCGCGCATACATGAAATGAACACATTTTTCTCCAAAACTATAACAGATGCAAGCTTGTCCTGTTTGGTGGAGATGATATTTAATAAAATAAGTAGAAATCCACTAAAAGTTTTGTTTGGTTATCTTGCAATCCCGAGATAATCGTCTCCATGCTCCAAATCCATTTTAAAGCCATTTTTAAGGCATTTCGCGCATACATGAAATGAACACATTTTTCTCCAAAACTATAACAGATGCAAGCTTGTCCTGTTTGGTGGAGATAATATTTAATAAAATAAGTAGAAATCTACTAAAAGTTTCGTTTGTTTATATTGCCATCCTGAGATAATCGTCTCCATGCTCCAAATCCATTTTAAAGCCATTTCAAAGGCATTTTGCGCATACATGAAATGAACACATTTTTCTCCAAAACTATAACACATGCAAGCTTGTCCTGTTTGGTGGAGATGATATTTAATAAAATAAGTAGAAATCCACTAAAAGTTTTGTTTGGTTATCTTGCAATCCCGAGATAATCGTCTCCATGCTCCAAATCCATTTTAAAGCCATTTTTAAGGCATTTCGCGCATACATGAAATGAACACATTTTTCTCCAAAACTATAACAGATGCAAGCTTGTCCTGTTTGGTGGAGATGATATTTAATAAAATAAGTAGAAGTCCACTAAAAGTTTTGTTTGGTTATCTTGCAATCCCGAGATAATCGTCTCCATGCTCCAAATCCATTTTAAAGCCATTTTTAAGGCATTTCGCGCATACATGAAATGAACACATTTTTCTCCAAAACTATAACAGATGCAAGCTTGTCCTGTTTGGTGGAGATGATATTTATTAAAATAAGTAGAAATCCACTAAAAGTTTTGTTTGGTTATCTTGCAATCCCGAGATAATCGTCTCCATGCTCCAAATCCATTTTAAAGCCATTTTTTAAGGCATTTCGCGCATACATGAAATGAACACATTTTTCTCCAAAACTATAACAGATGCAAGCTTGTCCTGTTTGGTGGAGATGATATTTAATAAAATAAGTAGAAATCCACTAAAAGTTTTGTTTGGTTATATTGCAATCCCGAGATAATCGTCTCCATGCTCCAAATCCATTTTAAAGCCATTTTTAAGGCATTTCGCGCATACATGAAATGAACACATTTTTCTCCAAAACTATAACAGATGCAAGCTTGTCCTGTTTGGTGGAGATGATATTTAATAAAATAAGTAGAAATCCACTAAAAGTTTTGTTTGGTTATCTTGCAATCCCGAGATAATCGTCTCCATGCTCCAAATCCATTTTAAAGCCATTTTTAAGGCATTTCGCGCATACATGAAATGAACACATTTTTCTCCAAAACTATAACAGATGCAAGCTTGTCCTGTTTGGTGGAGATGATATTTAATAAAATAAGTAGAAATCCACTAAAAGTTTTGTTTGGTTATCTTGCAATCCCGAGATAATCGTCTCCATGCTCCAAATCCATTTTAAAGCCATTTTTAAGGCATTTCGCGCATACATGAAATGAACACATTTTTCTCCAAAACTATAACAGATGCAAGCTTGTCCTGTTTGGTGGAGATGATATTTAATAAAATAAGTAGAAATCCACTAAAAGTTTTGTTTGGTTATCTTGCAATCCCGAGATAATCGTCTCCATGCTCCAAATCCATTTTAAAGCCATTTTTAAGGCATTTCGCGCATACATGAAATGAACACATTTTTCTCCAAAACTATAACAGATGCAAGCTTGTCCTGTTTGGTGGAGATGATATTTAATAAAATAAGTAGAAATCCACTAAAAGTTTTTTTTGGTTATCTTGCAATCCCGAGATAATCGTCTCCATGCTCCAAATCCATTTTAAAGCCATTTCAAAGGCATTTTGCGCATACATGAAATGAACACATTTTTCTCCAAAACTATAACACATGCAAGCTTGTCCTGTTTGGTGGAGATGATATTTAATAAAATAAGTAGAAATCCACTAAAAGTTTTGTTTGGTTATCTTGCAATCCCGAGATAATCGTCTCCATGCTCCAAATCAATTTTAAAGCCATTTTTAAGGCATTTCGCGCATACATGAAATGAACACATTTTTCTCCAAAACTATAACAGATGCAAGCTTGTCCTGTTTGGTGGAGATGATATTTAATAAAATAAGTAGAAATCCACTAAAAGTTTTGTTTGGTTATCTTGCAATCCCGAGATAATCGTCTCCATGCTCCAAATCCATTTTAAAGCCATTTTTAAGGCATTTCGCGCATACATGAAATGAACACATTTTTCTCCAAAACTATAACAGATGCAAGCTTGTCCTGTTTGGTGGAGATGATATTTAATAAAATAAGTAGAAATCCACTAAAAGTTTTGTTTGGTTATCTTGCAATCCCGAGATAATCGTCTCCATGCTCCAAATCCATTTTAAAGCCATTTTTAAGGCATTTCGCGCATACATGAAATGAACACATTTTTCTCCAAAACTATAACAGATGCAAGCTTGTCCTGTTTGGTGGAGATAATATTTAATAAAATAAGTAGAAATCTACTAAAAGTTTCGTTTGTTTATATTGCCATCCTGAGATAATCGTCTCCATGCTCCAAATCCATTTTAAAGCCATTTCAAAGGCATTTTGCGCATACATGAAATGAACACATTTTTCTCCAAAACTATAACACATGCAAGCTTGTCCTGTTTGGTGGAGATGATATTTAATAAAATAAGTAGAAATCCACTAAAAGTTTTGTTTGGTTATCTTGCAATCCCGAGATAATCGTCTCCATGCTCCAAATCCATTTTAAAGCCATTTTTAAGGCATTTCGCGCATACATGAAATGAACACATTTTTCTCCAAAACTATAACAGATGCAAGCTTGTCCTGTTTGGTGGAGATGATATTTAATAAAATAAGTAGAAGTCCACTAAAAGTTTTGTTTGGTTATCTTGCAATCCCGAGATAATCGTCTCCATGCTCCAAATCCATTTTAAAGCCATTTTTAAGGCATTTCGCGCATACATGAAATGAACACATTTTTCTCCAAAACTATAACAGATGCAAGCTTGTCCTGTTTGGTGGAGATGATATTTATTAAAATAAGTAGAAATCCACTAAAAGTTTTGTTTGGTTATCTTGCAATCCCGAGATAATCGTCTCCATGCTCCAAATCCATTTTAAAGCCATTTTTTAAGGCATTTCGCGCATACATGAAATGAACACATTTTTCTCCAAAACTATAACAGATGCAAGCTTGTCCTGTTTGGTGGAGATAATATTTAATAAAATAAGTAGAAATCTACTAAAAGTTTCGTTTGTTTATATTGCCATCCTGAGATAATCGTCTCCATGCTCCAAATCCATTTTAAAGCCATTTCAAAGGCATTTTGCGCATACATGAAATGAACACATTTTTCTCCAAAACTATAACACATGCAAGCTTGTCCTGTTTGGTGGAGATGATATTTAATAAAATAAGTAGAAATCCACTAAAAGTTTTGTTTGGTTATCTTGCAATCCCGAGATAATCGTCTCCATGCTCCAAATCCATTTTAAAGCCATTTTTAAGGCATTTCGCGCATACATGAAATGAACACATTTTTCTCCAAAACTATAACAGATGCAAGCTTGTCCTGTTTGGTGGAGATGATATTTATTAAAATAAGTAGAAATCCACTAAAAGTTTTGTTTGGTTATCTTGCAATCCCGAGATAATCGTCTCCATGCTCCAAATCCATTTTAAAGCCATTTTTTAAGGCATTTCGCGCATACATGAAATGAACACATTTTTCTCCAAAACTATAACAGATGCAAGCTTGTCCTGTTTGGTGGAGATGATATTTAATAAAATAAGTAGAAATCCACTAAAAGTTTTTTTTGGTTATCTTGCAATCCCGAGATAATCGTCTCCATGCTCCAAATCCATTTTAAAGCCATTTCAAAGGCATTTTGCGCATACATGAAATGAACACATTTTTCTCCAAAACTATAACACATGCAAGCTTGTCCTGTTTGGTGGAGATGATATTTAATAAAATAAGTAGAAATCCACTAAAAGTTTTGTTTGGTTATCTTGCAATCCCGAGATAATCGTCTCCATGCTCCAAATCCATTTTAAAGCCATTTTTAAGGCATTTCGCGCATACATGAAATGAACACATTTTTCTCCAAAACTATAACAGATGCAAGCTTGTCCTGTTTGGTGGAGATGATATTTAATAAAATAAGTAGAAATCCACTAAAAGTTTTGTTTGGTTATCTTGCAATCCCGAGATAATCGTCTCCATGCTCCAAATCCATTTTAAAGCCATTTTTAAGGCATTTCGCGCATACATGAAATGAACACATTTTTCTCCAAAACTATAACAGATGCAAGCTTGTCCTGTTTGGTGGAGATGATATTTAATAAAATAAGTAGAAATCCACTAAAAGTTTTGTTTGGTTATCTTGCAATCCCGAGATAATCGTCTCCATGCTCCAAATCCATTTTAAAGCCATTTTTAAGGCATTTCGCGCATACATGAAATGAACACATTTTTCTCCAAAACTATAACAGATGCAAGCTTGTCCTGTTTGGTGGAGATGATATTTAATAAAATAAGTAGAAATCCACTAAAAGTTTTGTTTGGTTATCTTGCAATCCCGAGATAATCGTCTCCATGCTCCAAATCCATTTTAAAGCCATTTTTAAGGCATTTCGCGCATACATGAAATGAACACATTTTTCTCCAAAACTATAACAGATGCAAGCTTGTCCTGTTTGGTGGAGATGATATTTAATAAAATAAGTAGAAATCCACTAAAAGTTTTGTTTGGTTATCTTGCAATCCCGAGATAATCGTCTCCATGCTCCAAATCCATTTTAAAGCCATTTTTAAGGCATTTCGCGCATACATGAAATGAACACATTTTTCTCCAAAACTATAACAGATGCAAGCTTGTCCTGTTTGGTGGAGATGATATTTAATAAAATAAGTAGAAATCCACTAAAAGTTTTGTTTGGTTATCTTGCAATCCCGAGATAATCGTCTCCATGCTCCAAATCCATTTTAAAGCCATTTTTAAGGCATTTCGCGCATACATGAAATGAACACATTTTTCTCCAAAACTATAACAGATGCAAGCTTGTCCTGTTTGGTGGAGATGATATTTAATAAAATAAGTAGAAATCCACTAAAAGTTTTGTTTGGTTATCTTGCAATCCCGAGATAATCGTCTCCATGCTCCAAATCCATTTTAAAGCCATTTTTAAGGCATTTCGCGCATACATGAAATGAACACATTTTTCTCCAAAACTATAACAGATGCAAGCTTGTCCTGTTTGGTGGAGATGATATTTAATAAAATAAGTAGAAATCCACTAAAAGTTTTGTTTGGTTATCTTGCAATCCCGAGATAATCGTCTCCATGCTCCAAATCCATTTTAAAGCCATTTTTAAGGCATTTCGCGCATACATGAAATGAACACATTTTTCTCCAAAACTATAACAGATGCAAGCTTGTCCTGTTTGGTGGAGATGATATTTAATAAAATAAGTAGAAATCCACTAAAAGTTTTGTTTGGTTATCTTGCAATCCCGAGATAATCGTCTCCATGCTCCAAATCCATTTTAAAGCCATTTTTAAGGCATTTCGCGCATACATGAAATGAACACATTTTTCTCCAAAACTATAACAGATGCAAGCTTGTCCTGTTTGGTGGAGATGATATTTAATAAAATAAGTAGAAATCCACTAAAAGTTTTGTTTGGTTATATTGCAATCCCGAGATAATCGTCTCCATGCTCCAAATCCATTTTAAAGCCATTTTTAAGGCATTTCGCGCATACATGAAATGAACACATTTTTCTCCAAAACTATAACAGATGCAAGCTTGTCCTGTTTGGTGGAGATGATATTTAATAAAATAAGTAGAAATCCACTAAAAGTTTTGTTTGGTTATCTTGCAATCCCGAGATAATCGTCTCCATGCTCCAAATCCATTTTAAAGCCATTTTTAAGGCATTTCGCGCATACATGAAATGAACACATTTTTCTCCAAAACTATAACAGATGCAAGCTTGTCCTGTTTGGTGGAGATGATATTTAATAAAATAAGTAGAAATCCACTAAAAGTTTTGTTTGGTTATCTTGCAATCCCGAGATAATCGTCTCCATGCTCCAAATCCATTTTAAAGCCATTTTTAAGGCATTTCGCGCATACATGAAATGAACACATTTTTCTCCAAAACTATAACAGATGCAAGCTTGTCCTGTTTGGTGGAGATGATATTTAATAAAATAAGTAGAAATCCACTAAAAGTTTTGTTTGGTTATCTTGCAATCCCGAGATAATCGTCTCCATGCTCCAAATCCATTTTAAAGCCATTTTTAAGGCATTTCGCGCATACATGAAATGAACACATTTTTCTCCAAAACTATAACAGATGCAAGCTTGTCCTGTTTGGTGGAGATGATATTTAATAAAATAAGTAGAAATCCACTAAAAGTTTTGTTTGGTTATCTTGCAATCCCGAGATAATCGTCTCCATGCTCCAAATCCATTTTAAAGCCATTTTTAAGGCATTTCGCGCATACATGAAATGAACACATTTTTCTCCAAAACTATAACAGATGCAAGCTTGTCCTGTTTGGTGGAGATGATATTTAATAAAATAAGTAGAAATCCACTAAAAGTTTTGTTTGGTTATCTTGCAATCCCGAGATAATCGTCTCCATGCTCCAAATCCATTTTAAAGCCATTTTTAAGGCATTTCGCGCATAAATGAAATGAACACATTTTTCTCCAAAACTATAACAGATGCAAGCTTGTCCTGTTTGGTGGAGATGATATTTAATAAAATAAGTAGAAATCCACTAAAAGTTTTGTTTGGTTATCTTGCAATCCCGAGATAATCGTCTCCATGCTCCAAATCCATTTTAAAGCCATTTTTAAGGCATTTCGCGCATACATGAAATGAACACATTTTTCTCCAAAACTATAACAGATGCAAGCTTGTCCTGTTTGGTGGAGATGATATTTAATAAAATAAGTAGAAATCCACTAAAAGTTTTGTTTGGTTATCTTGCAATCCCGAGATAATCGTCTCCATGCTCCAAATCCATTTTAAAGCCATTTTTAAGGCATTTCGCGCATACATGAAATGAACACATTTTTCTCCAAAACTATAACAGATGCAAGCTTGTCCTGTTTGGTGGAGATGATATTTAATAAAATAAGTAGAAATCCACTAAAAGTTTTGTTTGGTTATCTTGCAATCCCGAGATAATCGTCTCCATGCTCCAAATCCATTTTAAAGCCATTTTTAAGGCATTTCGCGCATACATGAAATGAACACATTTTTCTCCAAAACTATAACAGATGCAAGCTTGTCCTGTTTGGTGGAGATGATATTTAATAAAATAAGTAGAAATCCACTAAAAGTTTTGTTTGGTTATCTTGCAATCCCGAGATAATCGTCTCCATGCTCCAAATCCATTTTAAAGCCATTTTTAAGGCATTTCGCGCATACATGAAATGAACACATTTTTCTCCAAAACTATAACAGATGCAAGCTTGTCCTGTTTGGTGGAGATGATATTTAATAAAATAAGTAGAAATCCACTAAAAGTTTTGTTTGGTTATATTGCAATCCCGAGATAATCGTCTCCATGCTCCAAATCCATTTTAAAGCCATTTTTAAGGCATTTCGCGCATACATGAAATGAACACATTTTTCTCCAAAACTATAACAGATGCAAGATTGTCCTGTTTGGTGAGATGATATTTAATAAAATAAGTAGAAATCCACTAAAAGTTTTGTTTGGTTATCTTGCAATCCCGAGATAATCGTCTCCATGCTCCAAATCCATTTTAAAGCCATTTTTAAGGCATTTCGCGCATACATGAAATGAACACATTTTTCTCCAAAACTATAACAGATGCAAGCTTGTCCTGTTTGGTGGAGATGATATTTAATAAAATAAGTAGAAATCCACTAAAAGTTTTGTTTGGTTATCTTGCAATCCCGAGATAATCGTCTCCATGCTCCAAATCCATTTTAAAGCCATTTTTAAGGCATTTCGCGCATACATGAAATGAACACATTTTTCTCCAAAACTATAACAGATGCAAGCTTGTCCTGTTTGGTGGAGATGATATTTAATAAAATAAGTAGAAATCCACTAAAAGTTTTGTTTGGTTATCTTGCAATCCCGAGATAATCGTCTCCATGCTCCAAATCCATTTTAAAGCCATTTTTAAGGCATTTCGCGCATACATGAAATGAACACATTTTTCTCCAAAACTATAACAGATGCAAGCTTGTCCTGTTTGGTGGAGATGATATTTAATAAAATAAGTAGAAATCCACTAAAAGTTTTGTTTGGTTATATTGCAATCCCGAGATAATCGTCTCCATGCTCCAAATCCATTTTAAAGCCATTTTTAAGGCATTTCGCGCATACATGAAATGAACACATTTTTCTCCAAAACTATAACAGATGCAAGCTTGTCCTGTTTGGTGGAGATGATATTTAATAAAATAAGTAGAAATCCACTAAAAGTTT
>NW_027442815.1:0-76576 GCF_048569485.1 Anomaloglossus baeobatrachus
AGCCATTTTTAAGGCATTTCGCGCATACATGAAATGAACACATTTTTCTCCAAAACTATAACAGATGCAAGCTTGTCCTGTTTGGTGGAGATGATATTTAATAAAATAAGTAGAAATCCACTAAAAGTTTTGTTTGGTTATCTTGCAATCCCGAGATAATCGTCTCCATGCTCCAAATCCATTTTAAAGCCATTTTTAAGGCATTTCGCGCATACATGAAATGAACACATTTTTCTCCAAAACTATAACAGATGCAAGCTTGTCCTGTTTGGTGGAGATGATATTTAATAAAATAAGTAGAAATCCACTAAAAGTTTTGTTTGGTTATCTTGCAATCCCGAGATAATCGTCTCCATGCTCCAAATCCATTTTAAAGCCATTTTTAAGGCATTTCGCGCATACATGAAATGAACACATTTTTCTCCAAAACTATAACAGATGCAAGCTTGTCCTGTTTGGTGGAGATGATATTTAATAAAATAAGTAGAAATCCACTAAAAGTTTTGTTTGGTTATCTTGCAATCCCGAGATAATCGTCTCCATGCTCCAAATCCATTTTAAAGCCATTTTTAAGGCATTTCGCGCATACATGAAATGAACACATTTTTCTCCAAAACTATAACAGATGCAAGCTTGTCCTGTTTGGTGGAGATGATATTTAATAAAATAAGTAGAAATCCACTAAAAGTTTTGTTTGGTTATCTTGCAATCCCGAGATAATCGTCTCCATGCTCCAAATCCATTTTAAAGCCATTTTTAAGGCATTTCGCGCATACATGAAATGAACACATTTTTCTCCAAAACTATAACAGATGCAAGCTTGTCCTGTTTGGTGGAGATGATATTTAATAAAATAAGTAGAAATCCACTAAAAGTTTTGTTTGGTTATCTTGCAATCCCGAGATAATCGTCTCCATGCTCCAAATCCATTTTAAAGCCATTTTTAAGGCATTTCGCGCATACATGAAATGAACACATTTTTCTCCAAAACTATAACAGATGCAAGCTTGTCCTGTTTGGTGGAGATGATATTTAATAAAATAAGTAGAAATCCACTAAAAGTTTTGTTTGGTTATCTTGCAATCCCGAGATAATCGTCTCCATGCTCCAAATCCATTTTAAAGCCATTTTTAAGGCATTTCGCGCATACATGAAATGAACACATTTTTCTCCAAAACTATAACAGATGCAAGCTTGTCCTGTTTGGTGGAGATGATATTTAATAAAATAAGTAGAAATCCACTAAAAGTTTTGTTTGGTTATCTTGCAATCCCGAGATAATCGTCTCCATGCTCCAAATCCATTTTAAAGCCATTTTTAAGGCATTTCGCGCATACATGAAATGAACACATTTTTCTCCAAAACTATAACAGATGCAAGCTTGTCCTGTTTGGTGGAGATGATATTTAATAAAATAAGTAGAAATCCACTAAAAGTTTTGTTTGGTTATCTTGCAATCCCGAGATAATCGTCTCCATGCTCCAAATCCATTTTAAAGCCATTTTTAAGGCATTTCGCGCATACATGAAATGAACACATTTTTCTCCAAAACTATAACAGATGCAAGCTTGTCCTGTTTGGTGGAGATGATATTTAATAAAATAAGTAGAAATCCACTAAAAGTTTTGTTTGGTTATCTTGCAATCCCGAGATAATCGTCTCCATGCTCCAAATCCATTTTAAAGCCATTTTTAAGGCATTTCGCGCATACATGAAATGAACACATTTTTCTCCAAAACTATAACAGATGCAAGCTTGTCCTGTTTGGTGGAGATGATATTTAATAAAATAAGTAGAAATCCACTAAAAGTTTTGTTTGGTTATCTTGCAATCCCGAGATAATCGTCTCCATGCTCCAAATCCATTTTAAAGCCATTTTTAAGGCATTTCGCGCATACATGAAATGAACACATTTTTCTCCAAAACTATAACAGATGCAAGCTTGTCCTGTTTGGTGGAGATGATATTTAATAAAATAAGTAGAAATCCACTAAAAGTTTTGTTTGGTTATCTTGCAATCCCGAGATAATCGTCTCCATGCTCCAAATCCATTTTAAAGCCATTTTTAAGGCATTTCGCGCATACATGAAATGAACACATTTTTCTCCAAAACTATAACAGATGCAAGCTTGTCCTGTTTGGTGGAGATGATATTTAATAAAATAAGTAGAAATCCACTAAAAGTTTTGTTTGGTTATCTTGCAATCCCGAGATAATCGTCTCCATGCTCCAAATCCATTTTAAAGCCATTTTTAAGGCATTTCGCGCATACATGAAATGAACACATTTTTCTCCAAAACTATAACAGATGCAAGCTTGTCCTGTTTGGTGGAGATGATATTTAATAAAATAAGTAGAAATCCACTAAAAGTTTTGTTTGGTTATCTTGCAATCCCGAGATAATCGTCTCCATGCTCCAAATCCATTTTAAAGCCATTTTTAAGGCATTTCGCGCATACATGAAATGAACACATTTTTCTCCAAAACTATAACAGATGCAAGCTTGTCCTGTTTGGTGGAGATGATATTTAATAAAATAAGTAGAAATCCACTAAAAGTTTTGTTTGGTTATCTTGCAATCCCGAGATAATCGTCTCCATGCTCCAAATCCATTTTAAAGCCATTTTTAAGGCATTTCGCGCATACATGAAATGAACACATTTTTCTCCAAAACTATAACAGATGCAAGCTTGTCCTGTTTGGTGGAGATGATATTTAATAAAATAAGTAGAAATCCACTAAAAGTTTTGTTTGGTTATCTTGCAATCCCGAGATAATCGTCTCCATGCTCCAAATCCATTTTAAAGCCATTTTTAAGGCATTTCGCGCATACATGAAATGAACACATTTTTCTCCAAAACTATAACAGATGCAAGCTTGTCCTGTTTGGTGGAGATGATATTTAATAAAATAAGTAGAAATCCACTAAAAGTTTTGTTTGGTTATCTTGCAATCCCGAGATAATCGTCTCCATGCTCCAAATCCATTTTAAAGCCATTTTTAAGGCATTTCGCGCATACATGAAATGAACACATTTTTCTCCAAAACTATAACAGATGCAAGCTTGTCCTGTTTGGTGGAGATGATATTTAATAAAATAAGTAGAAATCCACTAAAAGTTTTGTTTGGTTATCTTGCAATCCCGAGATAATCGTCTCCATGCTCCAAATCCATTTTAAAGCCATTTTTAAGGCATTTCGCGCATACATGAAATGAACACATTTTTCTCCAAAACTATAACAGATGCAAGCTTGTCCTGTTTGGTGGAGATGATATTTAATAAAATAAGTAGAAATCCACTAAAAGTTTTGTTTGGTTATCTTGCAATCCCGAGATAATCGTCTCCATGCTCCAAATCCATTTTAAAGCCATTTTTAAGGCATTTCGCGCATACATGAAATGAACACATTTTTCTCCAAAACTATAACAGATGCAAGCTTGTCCTGTTTGGTGGAGATGATATTTAATAAAATAAGTAGAAATCCACTAAAAGTTTTGTTTGGTTATCTTGCAATCCCGAGATAATCGTCTCCATGCTCCAAATCCATTTTAAAGCCATTTTTAAGGCATTTCGCGCATACATGAAATGAACACATTTTTCTCCAAAACTATAACAGATGCAAGCTTGTCCTGTTTGGTGGAGATGATATTTAATAAAATAAGTAGAAATCCACTAAAAGTTTTGTTTGGTTATCTTGCAATCCCGAGATAATCGTCTCCATGCTCCAAATCCATTTTAAAGCCATTTTTAAGGCATTTCGCGCATACATGAAATGAACACATTTTTCTCCAAAACTATAACAGATGCAAGCTTGTCCTGTTTGGTGGAGATGATATTTAATAAAATAAGTAGAAATCCACTAAAAGTTTTGTTTGGTTATCTTGCAATCCCGAGATAATCGTCTCCATGCTCCAAATCCATTTTAAAGCCATTTTTAAGGCATTTCGCGCATACATGAAATGAACACATTTTTCTCCAAAACTATAACAGATGCAAGCTTGTCCTGTTTGGTGGAGATGATATTTAATAAAATAAGTAGAAATCCACTAAAAGTTTTGTTTGGTTATCTTGCAATCCCGAGATAATCGTCTCCATGCTCCAAATCCATTTTAAAGCCATTTTTAAGGCATTTCGCGCATACATGAAATGAACACATTTTTCTCCAAAACTATAACAGATGCAAGCTTGTCCTGTTTGGTGGAGATGATATTTAATAAAATAAGTAGAAATCCACTAAAAGTTTTGTTTGGTTATCTTGCAATCCCGAGATAATCGTCTCCATGCTCCAAATCCATTTTAAAGCCATTTTTAAGGCATTTCGCGCATACATGAAATGAACACATTTTTCTCCAAAACTATAACAGATGCAAGCTTGTCCTGTTTGGTGGAGATGATATTTAATAAAATAAGTAGAAATCCACTAAAAGTTTTGTTTGGTTATCTTGCAATCCCGAGATAATCGTCTCCATGCTCCAAATCCATTTTAAAGCCATTTTTAAGGCATTTCGCGCATACATGAAATGAACACATTTTTCTCCAAAACTATAACAGATGCAAGCTTGTCCTGTTTGGTGGAGATGATATTTAATAAAATAAGTAGAAATCCACTAAAAGTTTTGTTTGGTTATCTTGCAATCCCGAGATAATCGTCTCCATGCTCCAAATCCATTTTAAAGCCATTTTTAAGGCATTTCGCGCATACATGAAATGAACACATTTTTCTCCAAAACTATAACAGATGCAAGCTTGTCCTGTTTGGTGGAGATGATATTTAATAAAATAAGTAGAAATCCACTAAAAGTTTTGTTTGGTTATCTTGCAATCCCGAGATAATCGTCTCCATGCTCCAAATCCATTTTAAAGCCATTTTTAAGGCATTTCGCGCATACATGAAATGAACACATTTTTCTCCAAAACTATAACAGATGCAAGCTTGTCCTGTTTGGTGGAGATGATATTTAATAAAATAAGTAGAAATCCACTAAAAGTTTTGTTTGGTTATCTTGCAATCCCGAGATAATCGTCTCCATGCTCCAAATCCATTTTAAAGCCATTTTTAAGGCATTTCGCGCATACATGAAATGAACACATTTTTCTCCAAAACTATAACAGATGCAAGCTTGTCCTGTTTGGTGGAGATGATATTTAATAAAATAAGTAGAAATCCACTAAAAGTTTTGTTTGGTTATCTTGCAATCCCGAGATAATCGTCTCCATGCTCCAAATCCATTTTAAAGCCATTTTTAAGGCATTTCGCGCATACATGAAATGAACACATTTTTCTCCAAAACTATAACAGATGCAAGCTTGTCCTGTTTGGTGGAGATGATATTTAATAAAATAAGTAGAAATCCACTAAAAGTTTTGTTTGGTTATCTTGCAATCCCGAGATAATCGTCTCCATGCTCCAAATCCATTTTAAAGCCATTTTTAAGGCATTTCGCGCATACATGAAATGAACACATTTTTCTCCAAAACTATAACAGATGCAAGCTTGTCCTGTTTGGTGGAGATGATATTTAATAAAATAAGTAGAAATCCACTAAAAGTTTTGTTTGGTTATCTTGCAATCCCGAGATAATCGTCTCCATGCTCCAAATCCATTTTAAAGCCATTTTTAAGGCATTTCGCGCATACATGAAATGAACACATTTTTCTCCAAAACTATAACAGATGCAAGCTTGTCCTGTTTGGTGGAGATGATATTTAATAAAATAAGTAGAAATCCACTAAAAGTTTTGTTTGGTTATCTTGCAATCCCGAGATAATCGTCTCCATGCTCCAAATCCATTTTAAAGCCATTTTTAAGGCATTTCGCGCATACATGAAATGAACACATTTTTCTCCAAAACTATAACAGATGCAAGCTTGTCCTGTTTGGTGGAGATGATATTTAATAAAATAAGTAGAAATCCACTAAAAGTTTTGTTTGGTTATCTTGCAATCCCGAGATAATCGTCTCCATGCTCCAAATCCATTTTAAAGCCATTTTTAAGGCATTTCGCGCATACATGAAATGAACACATTTTTCTCCAAAACTATAACAGATGCAAGCTTGTCCTGTTTGGTGGAGATGATATTTAATAAAATAAGTAGAAATCCACTAAAAGTTTTGTTTGGTTATCTTGCAATCCCGAGATAATCGTCTCCATGCTCCAAATCCATTTTAAAGCCATTTTTAAGGCATTTCGCGCATACATGAAATGAACACATTTTTCTCCAAAACTATAACAGATGCAAGCTTGTCCTGTTTGGTGGAGATGATATTTAATAAAATAAGTAGAAATCCACTAAAAGTTTTGTTTGGTTATCTTGCAATCCCGAGATAATCGTCTCCATGCTCCAAATCCATTTTAAAGCCATTTTTAAGGCATTTCGCGCATACATGAAATGAACACATTTTTCTCCAAAACTATAACAGATGCAAGCTTGTCCTGTTTGGTGGAGATGATATTTAATAAAATAAGTAGAAATCCACTAAAAGTTTTGTTTGGTTATCTTGCAATCCCGAGATAATCGTCTCCATGCTCCAAATCCATTTTAAAGCCATTTTTAAGGCATTTCGCGCATACATGAAATGAACACATTTTTCTCCAAAACTATAACAGATGCAAGCTTGTCCTGTTTGGTGGAGATGATATTTAATAAAATAAGTAGAAATCCACTAAAAGTTTTGTTTGGTTATCTTGCAATCCCGAGATAATCGTCTCCATGCTCCAAATCCATTTTAAAGCCATTTTTAAGGCATTTCGCGCATACATGAAATGAACACATTTTTCTCCAAAACTATAACAGATGCAAGCTTGTCCTGTTTGGTGGAGATGATATTTAATAAAATAAGTAGAAATCCACTAAAAGTTTTGTTTGGTTATCTTGCAATCCCGAGATAATCGTCTCCATGCTCCAAATCCATTTTAAAGCCATTTTTAAGGCATTTCGCGCATACATGAAATGAACACATTTTTCTCCAAAACTATAACAGATGCAAGCTTGTCCTGTTTGGTGGAGATGATATTTAATAAAATAAGTAGAAATCCACTAAAAGTTTTGTTTGGTTATCTTGCAATCCCGAGATAATCGTCTCCATGCTCCAAATCCATTTTAAAGCCATTTTTAAGGCATTTCGCGCATACATGAAATGAACACATTTTTCTCCAAAACTATAACAGATGCAAGCTTGTCCTGTTTGGTGGAGATGATATTTAATAAAATAAGTAGAAATCCACTAAAAGTTTTGTTTGGTTATCTTGCAATCCCGAGATAATCGTCTCCATGCTCCAAATCCATTTTAAAGCCATTTTTAAGGCATTTCGCGCATACATGAAATGAACACATTTTTCTCCAAAACTATAACAGATGCAAGCTTGTCCTGTTTGGTGGAGATGATATTTAATAAAATAAGTAGAAATCCACTAAAAGTTTTGTTTGGTTATCTTGCAATCCCGAGATAATCGTCTCCATGCTCCAAATCCATTTTAAAGCCATTTTTAAGGCATTTCGCGCATACATGAAATGAACACATTTTTCTCCAAAACTATAACAGATGCAAGCTTGTCCTGTTTGGTGGAGATGATATTTAATAAAATAAGTAGAAATCCACTAAAAGTTTTGTTTGGTTATCTTGCAATCCCGAGATAATCGTCTCCATGCTCCAAATCCATTTTAAAGCCATTTTTAAGGCATTTCGCGCATACATGAAATGAACACATTTTTCTCCAAAACTATAACAGATGCAAGCTTGTCCTGTTTGGTGGAGATGATATTTAATAAAATAAGTAGAAATCCACTAAAAGTTTTGTTTGGTTATCTTGCAATCCCGAGATAATCGTCTCCATGCTCCAAATCCATTTTAAAGCCATTTTTAAGGCATTTCGCGCATACATGAAATGAACACATTTTTCTCCAAAACTATAACAGATGCAAGCTTGTCCTGTTTGGTGGAGATGATATTTAATAAAATAAGTAGAAATCCACTAAAAGTTTTGTTTGGTTATCTTGCAATCCCGAGATAATCGTCTCCATGCTCCAAATCCATTTTAAAGCCATTTTTAAGGCATTTCGCGCATACATGAAATGAACACATTTTTCTCCAAAACTATAACAGATGCAAGCTTGTCCTGTTTGGTGGAGATGATATTTAATAAAATAAGTAGAAATCCACTAAAAGTTTTGTTTGGTTATCTTGCAATCCCGAGATAATCGTCTCCATGCTCCAAATCCATTTTAAAGCCATTTTTAAGGCATTTCGCGCATACATGAAATGAACACATTTTTCTCCAAAACTATAACAGATGCAAGCTTGTCCTGTTTGGTGGAGATGATATTTAATAAAATAAGTAGAAATCCACTAAAAGTTTTGTTTGGTTATCTTGCAATCCCGAGATAATCGTCTCCATGCTCCAAATCCATTTTAAAGCCATTTTTAAGGCATTTCGCGCATACATGAAATGAACACATTTTTCTCCAAAACTATAACAGATGCAAGCTTGTCCTGTTTGGTGGAGATGATATTTAATAAAATAAGTAGAAATCCACTAAAAGTTTTGTTTGGTTATCTTGCAATCCCGAGATAATCGTCTCCATGCTCCAAATCCATTTTAAAGCCATTTTTAAGGCATTTCGCGCATACATGAAATGAACACATTTTTCTCCAAAACTATAACAGATGCAAGCTTGTCCTGTTTGGTGGAGATGATATTTAATAAAATAAGTAGAAATCCACTAAAAGTTTTGTTTGGTTATCTTGCAATCCCGAGATAATCGTCTCCATGCTCCAAATCCATTTTAAAGCCATTTTTAAGGCATTTCGCGCATACATGAAATGAACACATTTTTCTCCAAAACTATAACAGATGCAAGCTTGTCCTGTTTGGTGGAGATGATATTTAATAAAATAAGTAGAAATCCACTAAAAGTTTTGTTTGGTTATCTTGCAATCCCGAGATAATCGTCTCCATGCTCCAAATCCATTTTAAAGCCATTTTTAAGGCATTTCGCGCATACATGAAATGAACACATTTTTCTCCAAAACTATAACAGATGCAAGCTTGTCCTGTTTGGTGGAGATGATATTTAATAAAATAAGTAGAAATCCACTAAAAGTTTTGTTTGGTTATCTTGCAATCCCGAGATAATCGTCTCCATGCTCCAAATCCATTTTAAAGCCATTTTTAAGGCATTTCGCGCATACATGAAATGAACACATTTTTCTCCAAAACTATAACAGATGCAAGCTTGTCCTGTTTGGTGGAGATGATATTTAATAAAATAAGTAGAAATCCACTAAAAGTTTTGTTTGGTTATCTTGCAATCCCGAGATAATCGTCTCCATGCTCCAAATCCATTTTAAAGCCATTTTTAAGGCATTTCGCGCATACATGAAATGAACACATTTTTCTCCAAAACTATAACAGATGCAAGCTTGTCCTGTTTGGTGGAGATGATATTTAATAAAATAAGTAGAAATCCACTAAAAGTTTTGTTTGGTTATCTTGCAATCCCGAGATAATCGTCTCCATGCTCCATAATCCATTTTTAAGGCATTTCGCGCATACATGAAATGAACACATTTTTCTCCAAAACTATAACAGATGCAAGCTTGTCCTGTTTGGTGGAGATGATATTTAATAAAATAAGTAGAAATCCACTAAAAGTTTTGTTTGGTTATCTTGCAATCCCGAGATAATCGTCTCCATGCTCCAAATCCATTTTAAAGCCATTTTTAAGGCATTTCGCGCATACATGAAATGAACACATTTTTCTCCAAAACTATAACAGATGCAAGCTTGTCCTGTTTGGTGGAGATGATATTTAATAAAATAAGTAGAAATCCACTAAAAGTTTTGTTTGGTTATCTTGCAATCCCGAGATAATCGTCTCCATGCTCCAAATCCATTTTAAAGCCATTTTTAAGGCATTTCGCGCATACATGAAATGAACACATTTTTCTCCAAAACTATAACAGATGCAAGCTTGTCCTGTTTGGTGGAGATGATATTTAATAAAATAAGTAGAAATCCACTAAAAGTTTTGTTTGGTTATCTTGCAATCCCGAGATAATCGTCTCCATGCTCCAAATCCATTTTAAAGCCATTTTTAAGGCATTTCGCGCATACATGAAATGAACACATTTTTCTCCAAAACTATAACAGATGCAAGCTTGTCCTGTTTGGTGGAGATGATATTTAATAAAATAAGTAGAAATCCACTAAAAGTTTTGTTTGGTTATCTTGCAATCCCGAGATAATCGTCTCCATGCTCCAAATCCATTTTAAAGCCATTTTTAAGGCATTTCGCGCATACATGAAATGAACACATTTTTCTCCAAAACTATAACAGATGCAAGCTTGTCCTGTTTGGTGGAGATGATATTTAATAAAATAAGTAGAAATCCACTAAAAGTTTTGTTTGGTTATCTTGCAATCCCGAGATAATCGTCTCCATGCTCCAAATCCATTTTAAAGCCATTTTTAAGGCATTTCGCGCATACATGAAATGAACACATTTTTCTCCAAAACTATAACAGATGCAAGCTTGTCCTGTTTGGTGGAGATGATATTTAATAAAATAAGTAGAAATCCACTAAAAGTTTTGTTTGGTTATCTTGCAATCCCGAGATAATCGTCTCCATGCTCCAAATCCATTTTAAAGCCATTTTTAAGGCATTTCGCGCATACATGAAATGAACACATTTTTCTCCAAAACTATAACAGATGCAAGCTTGTCCTGTTTGGTGGAGATGATATTTAATAAAATAAGTAGAAATCCACTAAAAGTTTTGTTTGGTTATCTTGCAATCCCGAGATAATCGTCTCCATGCTCCAAATCCATTTTAAAGCCATTTTTAAGGCATTTCGCGCATACATGAAATGAACACATTTTTCTCCAAAACTATAACAGATGCAAGCTTGTCCTGTTTGGTGGAGATGATATTTAATAAAATAAGTAGAAATCCACTAAAAGTTTTGTTTGGTTATCTTGCAATCCCGAGATAATCGTCTCCATGCTCCAAATCCATTTTAAAGCCATTTTTAAGGCATTTCGCGCATACATGAAATGAACACATTTTTCTCCAAAACTATAACAGATGCAAGCTTGTCCTGTTTGGTGGAGATGATATTTAATAAAATAAGTAGAAATCCACTAAAAGTTTTGTTTGGTTATCTTGCAATCCCGAGATAATCGTCTCCATGCTCCAAATCCATTTTAAAGCCATTTTTAAGGCATTTCGCGCATACATGAAATGAACACATTTTTCTCCAAAACTATAACAGATGCAAGCTTGTCCTGTTTGGTGGAGATGATATTTAATAAAATAAGTAGAAATCCACTAAAAGTTTTGTTTGGTTATCTTGCAATCCCGAGATAATCGTCTCCATGCTCCAAATCCATTTTAAAGCCATTTTTAAGGCATTTCGCGCATACATGAAATGAACACATTTTTCTCCAAAACTATAACAGATGCAAGCTTGTCCTGTTTGGTGGAGATGATATTTAATAAAATAAGTAGAAATCCACTAAAAGTTTTGTTTGGTTATCTTGCAATCCCGAGATAATCGTCTCCATGCTCCAAATCCATTTTAAAGCCATTTTTAAGGCATTTCGCGCATACATGAAATGAACACATTTTTCTCCAAAACTATAACAGATGCAAGCTTGTCCTGTTTGGTGGAGATGATATTTAATAAAATAAGTAGAAATCCACTAAAAGTTTTGTTTGGTTATCTTGCAATCCCGAGATAATCGTCTCCATGCTCCAAATCCATTTTAAAGCCATTTTTAAGGCATTTCGCGCATACATGAAATGAACACATTTTTCTCCAAAACTATAACAGATGCAAGCTTGTCCTGTTTGGTGGAGATGATATTTAATAAAATAAGTAGAAATCCACTAAAAGTTTTGTTTGGTTATCTTGCAATCCCGAGATAATCGTCTCCATGCTCCAAATCCATTTTAAAGCCATTTTTAAGGCATTTCGCGCATACATGAAATGAACACATTTTTCTCCAAAACTATAACAGATGCAAGCTTGTCCTGTTTGGTGGAGATGATATTTAATAAAATAAGTAGAAATCCACTAAAAGTTTTGTTTGGTTATCTTGCAATCCCGAGATAATCGTCTCCATGCTCCAAATCCATTTTAAAGCCATTTTTAAGGCATTTCGCGCATACATGAAATGAACACATTTTTCTCCAAAACTATAACAGATGCAAGCTTGTCCTGTTTGGTGGAGATGATATTTAATAAAATAAGTAGAAATCCACTAAAAGTTTTGTTTGGTTATCTTGCAATCCCGAGATAATCGTCTCCATGCTCCAAATCCATTTTAAAGCCATTTTTAAGGCATTTCGCGCATACATGAAATGAACACATTTTTCTCCAAAACTATAACAGATGCAAGCTTGTCCTGTTTGGTGGAGATGATATTTAATAAAATAAGTAGAAATCCACTAAAAGTTTTGTTTGGTTATCTTGCAATCCCGAGATAATCGTCTCCATGCTCCAAATCCATTTTAAAGCCATTTTTAAGGCATTTCGCGCATACATGAAATGAACACATTTTTCTCCAAAACTATAACAGATGCAAGCTTGTCCTGTTTGGTGGAGATGATATTTAATAAAATAAGTAGAAATCCACTAAAAGTTTTGTTTGGTTATCTTGCAATCCCGAGATAATCGTCTCCATGCTCCAAAATCCATTTTAAAGCCATTTTTAAGGCATTTCGCGCATACATGAAATGAACACATTTTTCTCCAAAACTATAACAGATGCAAGCTTGTCCTGTTTGGTGGAGATGATATTTAATAAAATAAGTAGAAATCCACTAAAAGTTTTGTTTGGTTATCTTGCAATCCCGAGATAATCGTCTCCATGCTCCAAATCCATTTTAAAGCCATTTTTAAGGCATTTCGCGCATACATGAAATGAACACATTTTTCTCCAAAACTATAACAGATGCAAGCTTGTCCTGTTTGGTGGAGATGATATTTAATAAAATAAGTAGAAATCCACTAAAAGTTTTGTTTGGTTATCTTGCAATCCCGAGATAATCGTCTCCATGCTCCAAATCCATTTTAAAGCCATTTTTAAGGCATTTCGCGCATACATGAAATGAACACATTTTTCTCCAAAACTATAACAGATGCAAGCTTGTCCTGTTTGGTGGAGATGATATTTAATAAAATAAGTAGAAATCCACTAAAAGTTTTGTTTGGTTATCTTGCAATCCCGAGATAATCGTCTCCATGCTCCAAATCCATTTTAAAGCCATTTTTAAGGCATTTCGCGCATACATGAAATGAACACATTTTTCTCCAAAACTATAACAGATGCAAGCTTGTCCTGTTTGGTGGAGATGATATTTAATAAAATAAGTAGAAATCCACTAAAAGTTTTGTTTGGTTATCTTGCAATCCCGAGATAATCGTCTCCATGCTCCAAATCCATTTTAAAGCCATTTTTAAGGCATTTCGCGCATACATGAAATGAACACATTTTTCTCCAAAACTATAACAGATGCAAGCTTGTCCTGTTTGGTGGAGATGATATTTAATAAAATAAGTAGAAATCCACTAAAAGTTTTGTTTGGTTATCTTGCAATCCCGAGATAATCGTCTCCATGCTCCAAATCCATTTTAAAGCCATTTTTAAGGCATTTCGCGCATACATGAAATGAACACATTTTTCTCCAAAACTATAACAGATGCAAGCTTGTCCTGTTTGGTGGAGATGATATTTAATAAAATAAGTAGAAATCCACTAAAAGTTTTGTTTGGTTATCTTGCAATCCCGAGATAATCGTCTCCATGCTCCAAATCCATTTTAAAGCCATTTTTAAGGCATTTCGCGCATACATGAAATGAACACATTTTTCTCCAAAACTATAACAGATGCAAGCTTGTCCTGTTTGGTGGAGATGATATTTAATAAAATAAGTAGAAATCCACTAAAAGTTTTGTTTGGTTATCTTGCAATCCCGAGATAATCGTCTCCATGCTCCAAATCCATTTTAAAGCCATTTTTAAGGCATTTCGCGCATACATGAAATGAACACATTTTTCTCCAAAACTATAACAGATGCAAGCTTGTCCTGTTTGGTGGAGATGATATTTAATAAAATAAGTAGAAATCCACTAAAAGTTTTGTTTGGTTATCTTGCAATCCCGAGATAATCGTCTCCATGCTCCAAATCCATTTTAAAGCCATTTTTAAGGCATTTCGCGCATACATGAAATGAACACATTTTTCTCCAAAACTATAACAGATGCAAGCTTGTCCTGTTTGGTGGAGATGATATTTAATAAAATAAGTAGAAATCCACTAAAAGTTTTGTTTGGTTATCTTGCAATCCCGAGATAATCGTCTCCATGCTCCAAATCCATTTTAAAGCCATTTTTAAGGCATTTCGCGCATACATGAAATGAACACATTTTTCTCCAAAACTATAACAGATGCAAGCTTGTCCTGTTTGGTGGAGATGATATTTAATAAAATAAGTAGAAATCCACTAAAAGTTTTGTTTGGTTATCTTGCAATCCCGAGATAATCGTCTCCATGCTCCAAATCCATTTTAAAGCCATTTTTAAGGCATTTCGCGCATACATGAAATGAACACATTTTTCTCCAAAACTATAACAGATGCAAGCTTGTCCTGTTTGGTGGAGATGATATTTAATAAAATAAGTAGAAATCCACTAAAAGTTTTGTTTGGTTATCTTGCAATCCCGAGATAATCGTCTCCATGCTCCAAATCCATTTTAAAGCCATTTTTAAGGCATTTCGCGCATACATGAAATGAACACATTTTTCTCCAAAACTATAACAGATGCAAGCTTGTCCTGTTTGGTGGAGATGATATTTAATAAAATAAGTAGAAATCCACTAAAAGTTTTGTTTGGTTATCTTGCAATCCCGAGATAATCGTCTCCATGCTCCAAATCCATTTTAAAGCCATTTTTAAGGCATTTCGCGCATACATGAAATGAACACATTTTTCTCCAAAACTATAACAGATGCAAGCTTGTCCTGTTTGGTGGAGATGATATTTAATAAAATAAGTAGAAATCCACTAAAAGTTTTGTTTGGTTATCTTGCAATCCCGAGATAATCGTCTCCATGCTCCAAATCCATTTTAAAGCCATTTTTAAGGCATTTCGCGCATACATGAAATGAACACATTTTTCTCCAAAACTATAACAGATGCAAGCTTGTCCTGTTTGGTGGAGATGATATTTAATAAAATAAGTAGAAATCCACTAAAAGTTTTGTTTGGTTATCTTGCAATCCCGAGATAATCGTCTCCATGCTCCAAATCCATTTTAAAGCCATTTTTAAGGCATTTCGCGCATACATGAAATGAACACATTTTTCTCCAAAACTATAACAGATGCAAGCTTGTCCTGTTTGGTGGAGATGATATTTAATAAAATAAGTAGAAATCCACTAAAAGTTTTGTTTGGTTATCTTGCAATCCCGAGATAATCGTCTCCATGCTCCAAATCCATTTTAAAGCCATTTTTAAGGCATTTCGCGCATACATGAAATGAACACATTTTTCTCCAAAACTATAACAGATGCAAGCTTGTCCTGTTTGGTGGAGATGATATTTAATAAAATAAGTAGAAATCCACTAAAAGTTTTGTTTGGTTATCTTGCAATCCCGAGATAATCGTCTCCATGCTCCAAATCCATTTTAAAGCCATTTTTAAGGCATTTCGCGCATACATGAAATGAACACATTTTTCTCCAAAACTATAACAGATGCAAGCTTGTCCTGTTTGGTGGAGATGATATTTAATAAAATAAGTAGAAATCCACTAAAAGTTTTGTTTGGTTATCTTGCAATCCCGAGATAATCGTCTCCATGCTCCAAATCCATTTTAAAGCCATTTTTAAGGCATTTCGCGCATACATGAAATGAACACATTTTTCTCCAAAACTATAACAGATGCAAGCTTGTCCTGTTTGGTGGAGATGATATTTAATAAAATAAGTAGAAATCCACTAAAAGTTTTGTTTGGTTATCTTGCAATCCCGAGATAATCGTCTCCATGCTCCAAATCCATTTTAAAGCCATTTTTAAGGCATTTCGCGCATACATGAAATGAACACATTTTTCTCCAAAACTATAACAGATGCAAGCTTGTCCTGTTTGGTGGAGATGATATTTAATAAAATAAGTAGAAATCCACTAAAAGTTTTGTTTGGTTATCTTGCAATCCCGAGATAATCGTCTCCATGCTCCAAATCCATTTTAAAGCCATTTTTAAGGCATTTCGCGCATACATGAAATGAACACATTTTTCTCCAAAACTATAACAGATGCAAGCTTGTCCTGTTTGGTGGAGATGATATTTAATAAAATAAGTAGAAATCCACTAAAAGTTTTGTTTGGTTATCTTGCAATCCCGAGATAATCGTCTCCATGCTCCAAATCCATTTTAAAGCCATTTTTAAGGCATTTCGCGCATACATGAAATGAACACATTTTTCTCCAAAACTATAACAGATGCAAGCTTGTCCTGTTTGGTGGAGATGATATTTAATAAAATAAGTAGAAATCCACTAAAAGTTTTGTTTGGTTATCTTGCAATCCCGAGATAATCGTCTCCATGCTCCAAATCCATTTTAAAGCCATTTTTAAGGCATTTCGCGCATACATGAAATGAACACATTTTTCTCCAAAACTATAACAGATGCAAGCTTGTCCTGTTTGGTGGAGATGATATTTAATAAAATAAGTAGAAATCCACTAAAAGTTTTGTTTGGTTATCTTGCAATCCCGAGATAATCGTCTCCATGCTCCAAATCCATTTTAAAGCCATTTTTAAGGCATTTCGCGCATACATGAAATGAACACATTTTTCTCCAAAACTATAACAGATGCAAGCTTGTCCTGTTTGGTGGAGATGATATTTAATAAAATAAGTAGAAATCCACTAAAAGTTTTGTTTGGTTATCTTGCAATCCCGAGATAATCGTCTCCATGCTCCAAATCCATTTTAAAGCCATTTTTAAGGCATTTCGCGCATACATGAAATGAACACATTTTTCTCCAAAACTATAACAGATGCAAGCTTGTCCTGTTTGGTGGAGATGATATTTAATAAAATAAGTAGAAATCCACTAAAAGTTTTGTTTGGTTATCTTGCAATCCCGAGATAATCGTCTCCATGCTCCAAATCCATTTTAAAGCCATTTTTAAGGCATTTCGCGCATACATGAAATGAACACATTTTTCTCCAAAACTATAACAGATGCAAGCTTGTCCTGTTTGGTGGAGATGATATTTAATAAAATAAGTAGAAATCCACTAAAAGTTTTGTTTGGTTATCTTGCAATCCCGAGATAATCGTCTCCATGCTCCAAATCCATTTTAAAGCCATTTTTAAGGCATTTCGCGCATACATGAAATGAACACATTTTTCTCCAAAACTATAACAGATGCAAGCTTGTCCTGTTTGGTGGAGATGATATTTAATAAAATAAGTAGAAATCCACTAAAAGTTTTGTTTGGTTATCTTGCAATCCCGAGATAATCGTCTCCATGCTCCAAATCCATTTTAAAGCCATTTTTAAGGCATTTCGCGCATACATGAAATGAACACATTTTTCTCCAAAACTATAACAGATGCAAGCTTGTCCTGTTTGGTGGAGATGATATTTAATAAAATAAGTAGAAATCCACTAAAAGTTTTGTTTGGTTATCTTGCAATCCCGAGATAATCGTCTCCATGCTCCAAATCCATTTTAAAGCCATTTTTAAGGCATTTCGCGCATACATGAAATGAACACATTTTTCTCCAAAACTATAACAGATGCAAGCTTGTCCTGTTTGGTGGAGATGATATTTAATAAAATAAGTAGAAATCCACTAAAAGTTTTGTTTGGTTATCTTGCAATCCCGAGATAATCGTCTCCATGCTCCAAATCCATTTTAAAGCCATTTTTAAGGCATTTCGCGCATACATGAAATGAACACATTTTTCTCCAAAACTATAACAGATGCAAGCTTGTCCTGTTTGGTGGAGATGATATTTAATAAAATAAGTAGAAATCCACTAAAAGTTTTGTTTGGTTATCTTGCAATCCCGAGATAATCGTCTCCATGCTCCAAATCCATTTTAAAGCCATTTTTAAGGCATTTCGCGCATACATGAAATGAACACATTTTTCTCCAAAACTATAACAGATGCAAGCTTGTCCTGTTTGGTGGAGATGATATTTAATAAAATAAGTAGAAATCCACTAAAAGTTTTGTTTGGTTATCTTGCAATCCCGAGATAATCGTCTCCATGCTCCAAATCCATTTTAAAGCCATTTTTAAGGCATTTCGCGCATACATGAAATGAACACATTTTTCTCCAAAACTATAACAGATGCAAGCTTGTCCTGTTTGGTGGAGATGATATTTAATAAAATAAGTAGAAATCCACTAAAAGTTTTGTTTGGTTATCTTGCAATCCCGAGATAATCGTCTCCATGCTCCAAATCCATTTTAAAGCCATTTTTAAGGCATTTCGCGCATACATGAAATGAACACATTTTTCTCCAAAACTATAACAGATGCAAGCTTGTCCTGTTTGGTGGAGATGATATTTAATAAAATAAGTAGAAATCCACTAAAAGTTTTGTTTGGTTATCTTGCAATCCCGAGATAATCGTCTCCATGCTCCAAATCCATTTTAAAGCCATTTTTAAGGCATTTCGCGCATACATGAAATGAACACATTTTTCTCCAAAACTATAACAGATGCAAGCTTGTCCTGTTTGGTGGAGATGATATTTAATAAAATAAGTAGAAATCCACTAAAAGTTTTGTTTGGTTATCTTGCAATCCCGAGATAATCGTCTCCATGCTCCAAATCCATTTTAAAGCCATTTTTAAGGCATTTCGCGCATACATGAAATGAACACATTTTTCTCCAAAACTATAACAGATGCAAGCTTGTCCTGTTTGGTGGAGATGATATTTAATAAAATAAGTAGAAATCCACTAAAAGTTTTGTTTGGTTATCTTGCAATCCCGAGATAATCGTCTCCATGCTCCAAATCCATTTTAAAGCCATTTTTAAGGCATTTCGCGCATACATGAAATGAACACATTTTTCTCCAAAACTATAACAGATGCAAGCTTGTCCTGTTTGGTGGAGATGATATTTAATAAAATAAGTAGAAATCCACTAAAAGTTTTGTTTGGTTATCTTGCAATCCCGAGATAATCGTCTCCATGCTCCAAATCCATTTTAAAGCCATTTTTAAGGCATTTCGCGCATACATGAAATGAACACATTTTTCTCCAAAACTATAACAGATGCAAGCTTGTCCTGTTTGGTGGAGATGATATTTAATAAAATAAGTAGAAATCCACTAAAAGTTTTGTTTGGTTATCTTGCAATCCCGAGATAATCGTCTCCATGCTCCAAATCCATTTTAAAGCCATTTTTAAGGCATTTCGCGCATACATGAAATGAACACATTTTTCTCCAAAACTATAACAGATGCAAGCTTGTCCTGTTTGGTGGAGATGATATTTAATAAAATAAGTAGAAATCCACTAAAAGTTTTGTTTGGTTATCTTGCAATCCCGAGATAATCGTCTCCATGCTCCAAATCCATTTTAAAGCCATTTTTAAGGCATTTCGCGCATACATGAAATGAACACATTTTTCTCCAAAACTATAACAGATGCAAGCTTGTCCTGTTTGGTGGAGATGATATTTAATAAAATAAGTAGAAATCCACTAAAAGTTTTGTTTGGTTATCTTGCAATCCCGAGATAATCGTCTCCATGCTCCAAATCCATTTTAAAGCCATTTTTAAGGCATTTCGCGCATACATGAAATGAACACATTTTTCTCCAAAACTATAACAGATGCAAGCTTGTCCTGTTTGGTGGAGATGATATTTAATAAAATAAGTAGAAATCCACTAAAAGTTTTGTTTGGTTATCTTGCAATCCCGAGATAATCGTCTCCATGCTCCAAATCCATTTTAAAGCCATTTTTAAGGCATTTCGCGCATACATGAAATGAACACATTTTTCTCCAAAACTATAACAGATGCAAGCTTGTCCTGTTTGGTGGAGATGATATTTAATAAAATAAGTAGAAATCCACTAAAAGTTTTGTTTGGTTATCTTGCAATCCCGAGATAATCGTCTCCATGCTCCAAATCCATTTTAAAGCCATTTTTAAGGCATTTCGCGCATACATGAAATGAACACATTTTTCTCCAAAACTATAACAGATGCAAGCTTGTCCTGTTTGGTGGAGATGATATTTAATAAAATAAGTAGAAATCCACTAAAAGTTTTGTTTGGTTATCTTGCAATCCCGAGATAATCGTCTCCATGCTCCAAATCCATTTTAAAGCCATTTTTAAGGCATTTCGCGCATACATGAAATGAACACATTTTTCTCCAAAACTATAACAGATGCAAGCTTGTCCTGTTTGGTGGAGATGATATTTAATAAAATAAGTAGAAATCCACTAAAAGTTTTGTTTGGTTATCTTGCAATCCCGAGATAATCGTCTCCATGCTCCAAATCCATTTTAAAGCCATTTTTAAGGCATTTCGCGCATACATGAAATGAACACATTTTTCTCCAAAACTATAACAGATGCAAGCTTGTCCTGTTTGGTGGAGATGATATTTAATAAAATAAGTAGAAATCCACTAAAAGTTTTGTTTGGTTATCTTGCAATCCCGAGATAATCGTCTCCATGCTCCAAATCCATTTTAAAGCCATTTTTAAGGCATTTCGCGCATACATGAAATGAACACATTTTTCTCCAAAACTATAACAGATGCAAGCTTGTCCTGTTTGGTGGAGATGATATTTAATAAAATAAGTAGAAATCCACTAAAAGTTTTGTTTGGTTATCTTGCAATCCCGAGATAATCGTCTCCATGCTCCAAATCCATTTTAAAGCCATTTTTAAGGCATTTCGCGCATACATGAAATGAACACATTTTTCTCCAAAACTATAACAGATGCAAGCTTGTCCTGTTTGGTGGAGATGATATTTAATAAAATAAGTAGAAATCCACTAAAAGTTTTGTTTGGTTATCTTGCAATCCCGAGATAATCGTCTCCATGCTCCAAATCCATTTTAAAGCCATTTTTAAGGCATTTCGCGCATACATGAAATGAACACATTTTTCTCCAAAACTATAACAGATGCAAGCTTGTCCTGTTTGGTGGAGATGATATTTAATAAAATAAGTAGAAATCCACTAAAAGTTTTGTTTGGTTATCTTGCAATCCCGAGATAATCGTCTCCATGCTCCAAATCCATTTTAAAGCCATTTTTAAGGCATTTCGCGCATACATGAAATGAACACATTTTTCTCCAAAACTATAACAGATGCAAGCTTGTCCTGTTTGGTGGAGATGATATTTAATAAAATAAGTAGAAATCCACTAAAAGTTTTGTTTGGTTATCTTGCAATCCCGAGATAATCGTCTCCATGCTCCAAATCCATTTTAAAGCCATTTTTAAGGCATTTCGCGCATACATGAAATGAACACATTTTTCTCCAAAACTATAACAGATGCAAGCTTGTCCTGTTTGGTGGAGATGATATTTAATAAAATAAGTAGAAATCCACTAAAAGTTTTGTTTGGTTATCTTGCAATCCCGAGATAATCGTCTCCATGCTCCAAATCCATTTTAAAGCCATTTTTAAGGCATTTCGCGCATACATGAAATGAACACATTTTTCTCCAAAACTATAACAGATGCAAGCTTGTCCTGTTTGGTGGAGATGATATTTAATAAAATAAGTAGAAATCCACTAAAAGTTTTGTTTGGTTATCTTGCAATCCCGAGATAATCGTCTCCATGCTCCAAATCCATTTTAAAGCCATTTTTAAGGCATTTCGCGCATACATGAAATGAACACATTTTTCTCCAAAACTATAACAGATGCAAGCTTGTCCTGTTTGGTGGAGATGATATTTAATAAAATAAGTAGAAATCCACTAAAAGTTTTGTTTGGTTATCTTGCAATCCCGAGATAATCGTCTCCATGCTCCAAATCCATTTTAAAGCCATTTTTAAGGCATTTCGCGCATACATGAAATGAACACATTTTTCTCCAAAACTATAACAGATGCAAGCTTGTCCTGTTTGGTGGAGATGATATTTAATAAAATAAGTAGAAATCCACTAAAAGTTTTGTTTGGTTATCTTGCAATCCCGAGATAATCGTCTCCATGCTCCAAATCCATTTTAAAGCCATTTTTAAGGCATTTCGCGCATACATGAAATGAACACATTTTTCTCCAAAACTATAACAGATGCAAGCTTGTCCTGTTTGGTGGAGATGATATTTAATAAAATAAGTAGAAATCCACTAAAAGTTTTGTTTGGTTATCTTGCAATCCCGAGATAATCGTCTCCATGCTCCAAATCCATTTTAAAGCCATTTTTAAGGCATTTCGCGCATACATGAAATGAACACATTTTTCTCCAAAACTATAACAGATGCAAGCTTGTCCTGTTTGGTGGAGATGATATTTAATAAAATAAGTAGAAATCCACTAAAAGTTTTGTTTGGTTATCTTGCAATCCCGAGATAATCGTCTCCATGCTCCAAATCCATTTTAAAGCCATTTTTAAGGCATTTCGCGCATACATGAAATGAACACATTTTTCTCCAAAACTATAACAGATGCAAGCTTGTCCTGTTTGGTGGAGATGATATTTAATAAAATAAGTAGAAATCCACTAAAAGTTTTGTTTGGTTATCTTGCAATCCCGAGATAATCGTCTCCATGCTCCAAATCCATTTTAAAGCCATTTTTAAGGCATTTCGCGCATACATGAAATGAACACATTTTTCTCCAAAACTATAACAGATGCAAGCTTGTCCTGTTTGGTGGAGATGATATTTAATAAAATAAGTAGAAATCCACTAAAAGTTTTGTTTGGTTATCTTGCAATCCCGAGATAATCGTCTCCATGCTCCAAATCCATTTTAAAGCCATTTTTAAGGCATTTCGCGCATACATGAAATGAACACATTTTTCTCCAAAACTATAACAGATGCAAGCTTGTCCTGTTTGGTGGAGATGATATTTAATAAAATAAGTAGAAATCCACTAAAAGTTTTGTTTGGTTATCTTGCAATCCCGAGATAATCGTCTCCATGCTCCAAATCCATTTTAAAGCCATTTTTAAGGCATTTCGCGCATACATGAAATGAACACATTTTTCTCCAAAACTATAACAGATGCAAGCTTGTCCTGTTTGGTGGAGATGATATTTAATAAAATAAGTAGAAATCCACTAAAAGTTTTGTTTGGTTATCTTGCAATCCCGAGATAATCGTCTCCATGCTCCAAATCCATTTTAAAGCCATTTTTAAGGCATTTCGCGCATACATGAAATGAACACATTTTTCTCCAAAACTATAACAGATGCAAGCTTGTCCTGTTTGGTGGAGATGATATTTAATAAAATAAGTAGAAATCCACTAAAAGTTTTGTTTGGTTATCTTGCAATCCCGAGATAATCGTCTCCATGCTCCAAATCCATTTTAAAGCCATTTTTAAGGCATTTCGCGCATACATGAAATGAACACATTTTTCTCCAAAACTATAACAGATGCAAGCTTGTCCTGTTTGGTGGAGATGATATTTAATAAAATAAGTAGAAATCCACTAAAAGTTTTGTTTGGTTATCTTGCAATCCCGAGATAATCGTCTCCATGCTCCAAATCCATTTTAAAGCCATTTTTAAGGCATTTCGCGCATACATGAAATGAACACATTTTTCTCCAAAACTATAACAGATGCAAGCTTGTCCTGTTTGGTGGAGATGATATTTAATAAAATAAGTAGAAATCCACTAAAAGTTTTGTTTGGTTATCTTGCAATCCCGAGATAATCGTCTCCATGCTCCAAATCCATTTTAAAGCCATTTTTAAGGCATTTCGCGCATACATGAAATGAACACATTTTTCTCCAAAACTATAACAGATGCAAGCTTGTCCTGTTTGGTGGAGATGATATTTAATAAAATAAGTAGAAATCCACTAAAAGTTTTGTTTGGTTATCTTGCAATCCCGAGATAATCGTCTCCATGCTCCAAATCCATTTTAAAGCCATTTTTAAGGCATTTCGCGCATACATGAAATGAACACATTTTTCTCCAAAACTATAACAGATGCAAGCTTGTCCTGTTTGGTGGAGATGATATTTAATAAAATAAGTAGAAATCCACTAAAAGTTTTGTTTGGTTATCTTGCAATCCCGAGATAATCGTCTCCATGCTCCAAATCCATTTTAAAGCCATTTTTAAGGCATTTCGCGCATACATGAAATGAACACATTTTTCTCCAAAACTATAACAGATGCAAGCTTGTCCTGTTTGGTGGAGATGATATTTAATAAAATAAGTAGAAATCCACTAAAAGTTTTGTTTGGTTATCTTGCAATCCCGAGATAATCGTCTCCATGCTCCAAATCCATTTTAAAGCCATTTTTAAGGCATTTCGCGCATACATGAAATGAACACATTTTTCTCCAAAACTATAACAGATGCAAGCTTGTCCTGTTTGGTGGAGATGATATTTAATAAAATAAGTAGAAATCCACTAAAAGTTTTGTTTGGTTATCTTGCAATCCCGAGATAATCGTCTCCATGCTCCAAATCCATTTTAAAGCCATTTTTAAGGCATTTCGCGCATACATGAAATGAACACATTTTTCTCCAAAACTATAACAGATGCAAGCTTGTCCTGTTTGGTGGAGATGATATTTAATAAAATAAGTAGAAATCCACTAAAAGTTTTGTTTGGTTATCTTGCAATCCCGAGATAATCGTCTCCATGCTCCAAATCCATTTTAAAGCCATTTTTAAGGCATTTCGCGCATACATGAAATGAACACATTTTTCTCCAAAACTATAACAGATGCAAGCTTGTCCTGTTTGGTGGAGATGATATTTAATAAAATAAGTAGAAATCCACTAAAAGTTTTGTTTGGTTATCTTGCAATCCCGAGATAATCGTCTCCATGCTCCAAATCCATTTTAAAGCCATTTTTAAGGCATTTCGCGCATACATGAAATGAACACATTTTTCTCCAAAACTATAACAGATGCAAGCTTGTCCTGTTTGGTGGAGATGATATTTAATAAAATAAGTAGAAATCCACTAAAAGTTTTGTTTGGTTATCTTGCAATCCCGAGATAATCGTCTCCATGCTCCAAATCCATTTTAAAGCCATTTTTAAGGCATTTCGCGCATACATGAAATGAACACATTTTTCTCCAAAACTATAACAGATGCAAGCTTGTCCTGTTTGGTGGAGATGATATTTAATAAAATAAGTAGAAATCCACTAAAAGTTTTGTTTGGTTATCTTGCAATCCCGAGATAATCGTCTCCATGCTCCAAATCCATTTTAAAGCCATTTTTAAGGCATTTCGCGCATACATGAAATGAACACATTTTTCTCCAAAACTATAACAGATGCAAGCTTGTCCTGTTTGGTGGAGATGATATTTAATAAAATAAGTAGAAATCCACTAAAAGTTTTGTTTGGTTATCTTGCAATCCCGAGATAATCGTCTCCATGCTCCAAATCCATTTTAAAGCCATTTTTAAGGCATTTCGCGCATACATGAAATGAACACATTTTTCTCCAAAACTATAACAGATGCAAGCTTGTCCTGTTTGGTGGAGATGATATTTAATAAAATAAGTAGAAATCCACTAAAAGTTTTGTTTGGTTATCTTGCAATCCCGAGATAATCGTCTCCATGCTCCAAATCCATTTTAAAGCCATTTTTAAGGCATTTCGCGCATACATGAAATGAACACATTTTTCTCCAAAACTATAACAGATGCAAGCTTGTCCTGTTTGGTGGAGATGATATTTAATAAAATAAGTAGAAATCCACTAAAAGTTTTGTTTGGTTATCTTGCAATCCCGAGATAATCGTCTCCATGCTCCAAATCCATTTTAAAGCCATTTTTAAGGCATTTCGCGCATACATGAAATGAACACATTTTTCTCCAAAACTATAACAGATGCAAGCTTGTCCTGTTTGGTGGAGATGATATTTAATAAAATAAGTAGAAATCCACTAAAAGTTTTGTTTGGTTATCTTGCAATCCCGAGATAATCGTCTCCATGCTCCAAATCCATTTTAAAGCCATTTTTAAGGCATTTCGCGCATACATGAAATGAACACATTTTTCTCCAAAACTATAACAGATGCAAGCTTGTCCTGTTTGGTGGAGATGATATTTAATAAAATAAGTAGAAATCCACTAAAAGTTTTGTTTGGTTATCTTGCAATCCCGAGATAATCGTCTCCATGCTCCAAATCCATTTTAAAGCCATTTTTAAGGCATTTCGCGCATACATGAAATGAACACATTTTTCTCCAAAACTATAACAGATGCAAGCTTGTCCTGTTTGGTGGAGATGATATTTAATAAAATAAGTAGAAATCCACTAAAAGTTTTGTTTGGTTATCTTGCAATCCCGAGATAATCGTCTCCATGCTCCAAATCCATTTTAAAGCCATTTTTAAGGCATTTCGCGCATACATGAAATGAACACATTTTTCTCCAAAACTATAACAGATGCAAGCTTGTCCTGTTTGGTGGAGATGATATTTAATAAAATAAGTAGAAATCCACTAAAAGTTTTGTTTGGTTATCTTGCAATCCCGAGATAATCGTCTCCATGCTCCAAATCCATTTTAAAGCCATTTTTAAGGCATTTCGCGCATACATGAAATGAACACATTTTTCTCCAAAACTATAACAGATGCAAGCTTGTCCTGTTTGGTGGAGATGATATTTAATAAAATAAGTAGAAATCCACTAAAAGTTTTGTTTGGTTATCTTGCAATCCCGAGATAATCGTCTCCATGCTCCAAATCCATTTTAAAGCCATTTTTAAGGCATTTCGCGCATACATGAAATGAACACATTTTTCTCCAAAACTATAACAGATGCAAGCTTGTCCTGTTTGGTGGAGATGATATTTAATAAAATAAGTAGAAATCCACTAAAAGTTTTGTTTGGTTATCTTGCAATCCCGAGATAATCGTCTCCATGCTCCAAATCCATTTTAAAGCCATTTTTAAGGCATTTCGCGCATACATGAAATGAACACATTTTTCTCCAAAACTATAACAGATGCAAGCTTGTCCTGTTTGGTGGAGATGATATTTAATAAAATAAGTAGAAATCCACTAAAAGTTTTGTTTGGTTATCTTGCAATCCCGAGATAATCGTCTCCATGCTCCAAATCCATTTTAAAGCCATTTTTAAGGCATTTCGCGCATACATGAAATGAACACATTTTTCTCCAAAACTATAACAGATGCAAGCTTGTCCTGTTTGGTGGAGATGATATTTAATAAAATAAGTAGAAATCCACTAAAAGTTTTGTTTGGTTATCTTGCAATCCCGAGATAATCGTCTCCATGCTCCAAATCCATTTTAAAGCCATTTTTAAGGCATTTCGCGCATACATGAAATGAACACATTTTTCTCCAAAACTATAACAGATGCAAGCTTGTCCTGTTTGGTGGAGATGATATTTAATAAAATAAGTAGAAATCCACTAAAAGTTTTGTTTGGTTATCTTGCAATCCCGAGATAATCGTCTCCATGCTCCAAATCCATTTTAAAGCCATTTTTAAGGCATTTCGCGCATACATGAAATGAACACATTTTTCTCCAAAACTATAACAGATGCAAGCTTGTCCTGTTTGGTGGAGATGATATTTAATAAAATAAGTAGAAATCCACTAAAAGTTTTGTTTGGTTATCTTGCAATCCCGAGATAATCGTCTCCATGCTCCAAATCCATTTTAAAGCCATTTTTAAGGCATTTCGCGCATACATGAAATGAACACATTTTTCTCCAAAACTATAACAGATGCAAGCTTGTCCTGTTTGGTGGAGATGATATTTAATAAAATAAGTAGAAATCCACTAAAAGTTTTGTTTGGTTATCTTGCAATCCCGAGATAATCGTCTCCATGCTCCAAATCCATTTTAAAGCCATTTTTAAGGCATTTCGCGCATACATGAAATGAACACATTTTTCTCCAAAACTATAACAGATGCAAGCTTGTCCTGTTTGGTGGAGATGATATTTAATAAAATAAGTAGAAATCCACTAAAAGTTTTGTTTGGTTATCTTGCAATCCCGAGATAATCGTCTCCATGCTCCAAATCCATTTTAAAGCCATTTTTAAGGCATTTCGCGCATACATGAAATGAACACATTTTTCTCCAAAACTATAACAGATGCAAGCTTGTCCTGTTTGGTGGAGATGATATTTAATAAAATAAGTAGAAATCCACTAAAAGTTTTGTTTGGTTATCTTGCAATCCCGAGATAATCGTCTCCATGCTCCAAATCCATTTTAAAGCCATTTTTAAGGCATTTCGCGCATACATGAAATGAACACATTTTTCTCCAAAACTATAACAGATGCAAGCTTGTCCTGTTTGGTGGAGATGATATTTAATAAAATAAGTAGAAATCCACTAAAAGTTTTGTTTGGTTATATTGCAATCCCGAGATAATCGTCTCCATGCTCCAAATCCATTTTAAAGCCATTTTTAAGGCATTTCGCGCATACATGAAATGAACACATTTTTCTCCAAAACTATAACAGATGCAAGCTTGTCCTGTTTGGTGGAGATGATATTTAATAAAATAAGTAGAAATCCACTAAAAGTTTTGTTTGGTTATCTTGCAATCCCGAGATAATCGTCTCCATGCTCCAAATCCATTTTAAAGCCATTTTTAAGGCATTTCGCGCATACATGAAATGAACACATTTTTCTCCAAAACTATAACAGATGCAAGCTTGTCCTGTTTGGTGGAGATGATATTTAATAAAATAAGTAGAAATCCACTAAAAGTTTTGTTTGGTTATCTTGCAATCCCGAGATAATCGTCTCCATGCTCCAAATCCATTTTAAAGCCATTTTTAAGGCATTTCGCGCATACATGAAATGAACACATTTTTCTCCAAAACTATAACAGATGCAAGCTTGTCCTGTTTGGTGGAGATGATATTTAATAAAATAAGTAGAAATCCACTAAAAGTTTTGTTTGGTTATCTTGCAATCCCGAGATAATCGTCTCCATGCTCCAAATCCATTTTAAAGCCATTTTTAAGGCATTTCGCGCATACATGAAATGAACACATTTTTCTCCAAAACTATAACAGATGCAAGCTTGTCCTGTTTGGTGGAGATGATATTTAATAAAATAAGTAGAAATCCACTAAAAGTTTTGTTTGGTTATCTTGCAATCCCGAGATAATCGTCTCCATGCTCCAAATCCATTTTAAAGCCATTTTTAAGGCATTTCGCGCATACATGAAATGAACACATTTTTCTCCAAAACTATAACAGATGCAAGCTTGTCCTGTTTGGTGGAGATGATATTTAATAAAATAAGTAGAAATCCACTAAAAGTTTTGTTTGGTTATCTTGCAATCCCGAGATAATCGTCTCCATGCTCCAAATCCATTTTAAAGCCATTTTTAAGGCATTTCGCGCATACATGAAATGAACACATTTTTCTCCAAAACTATAACAGATGCAAGCTTGTCCTGTTTGGTGGAGATGATATTTAATAAAATAAGTAGAAATCCACTAAAAGTTTTGTTTGGTTATCTTGCAATCCCGAGATAATCGTCTCCATGCTCCAAATCCATTTTAAAGCCATTTTTAAGGCATTTCGCGCATACATGAAATGAACACATTTTTCTCCAAAACTATAACAGATGCAAGCTTGTCCTGTTTGGTGGAGATGATATTTAATAAAATAAGTAGAAATCCACTAAAAGTTTTGTTTGGTTATCTTGCAATCCCGAGATAATCGTCTCCATGCTCCAAATCCATTTTAAAGCCATTTTTAAGGCATTTCGCGCATACATGAAATGAACACATTTTTCTCCAAAACTATAACAGATGCAAGCTTGTCCTGTTTGGTGGAGATGATATTTAATAAAATAAGTAGAAATCCACTAAAAGTTTTGTTTGGTTATCTTGCAATCCCGAGATAATCGTCTCCATGCTCCAAATCCATTTTAAAGCCATTTTTAAGGCATTTCGCGCATACATGAAATGAACACATTTTTCTCCAAAACTATAACAGATGCAAGCTTGTCCTGTTTGGTGGAGATGATATTTAATAAAATAAGTAGAAATCCACTAAAAGTTTTGTTTGGTTATATCTTGCAATCCCGAGATAATCGTCTCCATGCTCCAAATCCATTTTAAAGCCATTTTTAAGGCATTTCGCGCATACATGAAATGAACACATTTTTCTCCAAAACTATAACAGATGCAAGCTTGTCCTGTTTGGTGGAGATGATATTTAATAAAATAAGTAGAAATCCACTAAAAGTTTTGTTTGGTTATCTTGCAATCCCGAGATAATCGTCTCCATGCTCCAAATCCATTTTAAAGCCATTTTTAAGGCATTTCGCGCATACATGAAATGAACACATTTTTCTCCAAAACTATAACAGATGCAAGCTTGTCCTGTTTGGTGGAGATGATATTTAATAAAATAAGTAGAAATCCACTAAAAGTTTTGTTTGGTTATCTTGCAATCCCGAGATAATCGTCTCCATGCTCCAAATCCATTTTAAAGCCATTTTTAAGGCATTTCGCGCATACATGAAATGAACACATTTTTCTCCAAAACTATAACAGATGCAAGCTTGTCCTGTTTGGTGGAGATGATATTTAATAAAATAAGTAGAAATCCACTAAAAGTTTTGTTTGGTTATCTTGCAATCCCGAGATAATCGTCTCCATGCTCCAAATCCATTTTAAAGCCATTTTTAAGGCATTTCGCGCATACATGAAATGAACACATTTTTCTCCAAAACTATAACAGATGCAAGCTTGTCCTGTTTGGTGGAGATGATATTTAATAAAATAAGTAGAAATCCACTAAAAGTTTTGTTTGGTTATCTTGCAATCCCGAGATAATCGTCTCCATGCTCCAAATCCATTTTAAAGCCATTTTTAAGGCATTTCGCGCATACATGAAATGAACACATTTTTCTCCAAAACTATAACAGATGCAAGCTTGTCCTGTTTGGTGGAGATGATATTTAATAAAATAAGTAGAAATCCACTAAAAGTTTTGTTTGGTTATCTTGCAATCCCGAGATAATCGTCTTCATGCTCCAAATCCATTTTAAAGCCATTTTTAAGGCATTTCGCGCATACATGAAATGAACACATTTTTCTCCAAAACTATAACAGATGCAAGCTTGTCCTGTTTGGTGGAGATGATATTTAATAAAATAAGTAGAAATCCACTAAAAGTTTTGTTTGGTTATCTTGCAATCCCGAGATAATCGTCTCCATGCTCCAAATCCATTTTAAAGCCATTTGTAAGGCATTTCGCGCATACATGAAATGAACACATTTTTCTCCAAAACTATAACAGATGCAAGCTTGTCCTGTTTGGTGGAGATGATATTTAATAAAATAAGTAGAAATCCACTAAAAGTTTTGTTTGGTTATATTGCAATCCCGAGATAATCGTCTCCATGCTCCAAATCCATTTTAAAGCCATTTTTAAGGCATTTCACGCATACATGAAATGAACACATTTTTCTCCAAAACTATAACAGATGCAAGCTTGTCCTGTTTGGTGGAGATGATATTTAATAAAATAAGTAGAAATCCACTAAAAGTTTTGTTTGGTTATCTTGCAATCCCGAGATAATCGTCTCCATGCTCCAAATCCATTTTAAAGCCATTTTTAAGACATTTCGCGCATACATGAAATGAACACTTTTTTCTCCAAAACTATAACAGATGCAAGCTTGTCCTGTTTGGTGGAGATGATATTTAATAAAATAAGTAGAAATCCACTAAAAGTTTTGTTTGGTTATCTTGCAATCCCGAGATAATCGTCTCCATGCTCCAAATCCATTTTAAGGCATTTCGCGCATACATGAAATGAACACATTTTTCTCCAAAACTATAACAGATGCAAGCTTGTCCTGTTTGGTGGAGATGATATTTAATAAAATAAGTAGAAATCCACTAAAAGTTTTGTTTGGTTATCTTGCAATCCCGAGATAATCGTCTCCATGCTCCAAATCCATTTCCAAATCCATTTTAAAGCCATTTTTAAGGCATTTCGCGCATACATGAAATGAACACATTTTTCTCCAAAACTATAACAGATGCAAGCTTGTCCTGTTTGGTGGAGATGATATTTAATAAAATAAGTAGAAATCCACTAAAAGTTTTGTTTGGTTATCTTGCAATCCCGAGATAATCGTCTCCATGCTCCAAATCCATTTTAAAGCCATTTTTAAGGCATTTCGCGCATACATGAAATGAACACATTTTTCTCCAAAACTATAACAGATGCAAGCTTGTCCTGTTTGGTGGAGATGATATTTAATAAAATAAGTAGAAATCCACTAAAAGTTTTGTTTGGTTATCTTGCAATCCCGAGATAATCGTCTCCATGCTCCAAATCCATTTTAAAGCCATTTTTAAGGCATTTCGCGCATACATGAAATGAACACATTTTTCTCCAAAACTATAACAGATGCAAGCTTGTCCTGTTTGGTGGAGATGATATTTAATAAAATAAGTAGAAATCCACTAAAAGTTTTGTTTGGTTATCTTGCAATCCCGAGATAATCGTCTCCATGCTCCAAATCCATTTTAAAGCCATTTTTAAGGCATTTCGCGCATACATGAAATGAACACATTTTTCTCCAAAACTATAACAGATGCAAGCTTGTCCTGTTTGGTGGAGATGATATTTAATAAAATAAGTAGAAATCCACTAAAAGTTTTTGTTTGGTTATCTTGCAATCCCGAGATAATCGTCTCCATGCTCCAAATCCATTTTAAAGCCATTTTTAAGGCATTTCGCGCATACATGAAATGAACACATTTTTCTCCAAAACTATAACAGATGCAAGCTTGTCCTGTTTGGTGGAGATGATATTTAATAAAATAAGTAGAAATCCACTAAAAGTTTTGTTTGGTTATCTTGCAATCCCGAGATAATCGTCTCCATGCTCCAAATCCATTTTAAAGCCATTTTTAAGGCATTTCGCGCATACATGAAATGAACACATTTTTCTCCAAAACTATAACAGATGCAAGCTTGTCCTGTTTGGTGGAGATGATATTTAATAAAATAAGTAGAAATCCACTAAAAGTTTTGTTTGGTTATATTGCAATCCCGAGATAATCGTCTCCATGCTCCAAATCCATTTTAAAGCCATTTTTAAGGCATTTCGCGCATACATGAAATGAACACATTTTTCTCCAAAACTATAACAGATGCAAGCTTGTCCTGTTTGGTGGAGATGATATTTAATAAAATAAGTAGAAATCCACTAAAAGTTTTGTTTGGTTATCTTGCAATCCCGAGATAATCGTCTCCATGCTCCAAATCCATTTTAAAGCCATTTTTAAGGCATTTCGCGCATACATGAAATGAACACATTTTTCTCCAAAACTATAACAGATGCAAGCTTGTCCTGTTTGGTGGAGATGATATTTAATAAAATAAGTAGAAATCCACTAAAAGTTTTGTTTGGTTATCTTGCAATCCCGAGATAATCGTCTCCATGCTCCAAATCCATTTTAAAGCCATTTTTAAGGCATTTCGCGCATACATGAAATGAACACATTTTTCTCCAAAACTATAACAGATGCAAGCTTGTCCTGTTTGGTGGAGATGATATTTAATAAAATAAGTAGAAATCCACTAAAAGTTTTGTTTGGTTATCTTGCAATCCCGAGATAATCGTCTCCATGCTCCAAATCCATTTTAAAGCCATTTTTAAGGCATTTCGCGCATACATGAAATGAACACATTTTTCTCCAAAACTATAACAGATGCAAGCTTGTCCTGTTTGGTGGAGATGATATTTAATAAAATAAGTAGAAATCCACTAAAAGTTTTGTTTGGTTATCTTGCAATCCCGAGATAATCGTCTCCATGCTCCAAATCCATTTTAAAGCCATTTTTAAGGCATTTCGCGCATACATGAAATGAACACATTTTTCTCCAAAACTATAACAGATGCAAGCTTGTCCTGTTTGGTGGAGATGATATTTAATAAAATAAGTAGAAATCCACTAAAAGTTTTGTTTGGTTATCTTGCAATCCCGAGATAATCGTCTCCATGCTCCAAATCCATTTTAAAGCCATTTTAAGGCATTTCGCGCATACATGAAATGAACACATTTTTCTCCAAAACTATAACACATGCAAGCTTGTCCTGTTTGGTGGAGATGATATTTAATAAAATAAGTAGAAATCCACTAAAAGTTTTGTTTGGTTATCTTGCAATCCCGAGATAATCGTCTCCATGCTCCAAATCCATTTTAAAGCCATTTTTAAGGCATTTCGCGCATACATGAAATGAACACATTTTTCTCCAAAACTATAACAGATGCAAGCTTGTCCTGTTTGGTGGAGATGATATTTAATAAAATAAGTAGAAATCCACTAAAAGTTTTGTTTGGTTATCTTGCAATCCCGAGATAATCGTCTCCATGCTCCAAATCCATTTTAAAGCCATTTTTAAGGCATTTCGCGCATACATGAAATGAACACATTTTTCTCCAAAACTATAACAGATGCAAGCTTGTCCTGTTTGGTGGAGATTATATTTAATAAAATAAGTAGAAATCCACTAAAAGTTTTGTTTGGTTATCTTGCAATCCCGAGATAATCGTCTCCATGCTCCAAATCCATTTTAAAGCCATTTCAAAGGCATTTCGCGCATACATGAAATGAACACATTTTTCTCCAAAACTATAACACATGCAAGCTTGTCCTGTTTGGTGGAGATGATATTTAATAAAATAAGTAGAAATCCACTAAAAGTTTTGTTTGGTTATCTTGCAATCCCGAGATAATCGTCTCCATGCTCCAAATCCATTTTAAAGCCATTTCTAAGGCATTTCGCGCATACATGAAATGAACACATTTTTCTCCAAAACTATAACAGATGCAAGCTTGTCCTGTTTGGTGGAGATGATATTTAATAAAATAAGTAGAAATCCACTAAAAGTTTTGTTTGGTTATCTTGCAATCCCGAGATAATCGTCTCCATGCTCCAAATCCATTTTAAAGCCATTTTTAAGGCATTTCGCGCATACATGAAATGAACACATTTTTCTCCAAAACTATAACAGATGCAAGCTTGTCCTGTTTGGTGGAGATGATATTTAATAAAATAAGTAGAAATCCACTAAAAGTTTTGTTTGGTTATCTTGCAATCCCGAGATAATCGTCTCCATGCTCCAAATCCATTTTAAAGCCATTTTTAAGGCATTTCGCGCATACATGAAATGAACACATTTTTCTCCAAAACTATAACAGATGCAAGCTTGTCCTGTTTGGTGGAGATGATATTTAATAAAATAAGTAGAAATCCACTAAAAGTTTTGTTTGGTTATCTTGCAATCCCGAGATAATCGTCTCCATGCTCCAAATCCATTTTAAAGCCATTTTTAAGGCATTTTGCGCATACATGAAATGAACACATTTTTCTCCAAAACTATAACAGATGCAAGCTTGTCCTGTTTGGTGGAGATGATATTTAATAAAATAAGTAGAAATCCACTAAAAGTTTTGTTTGGTTATCTTGCAATCCCGAGATAATCGTCTCCATGCTCCAAATCCATTTTAAAGCCATTTTTAAGGCATTTCGCGCATACATGAAATGAACACATTTTTCTCCAAAACTATAACAGATGCAAGCTTGTCCTGTTTGGTGGAGATAATATTTAATAAAATAAGCAGAAATCTACTAAAAGTTTCGTTTGTTTATATTGCCATCCTGAGATAATCGTCTCCATGCTCCAAATCCATTTTAAAGCCATTTCAAAGGCATTTTGCGCATACATGAAATGAACACATTTTTCTCCAAAACTATAACACATGCAAGCTTGTCCTGTTTGGTGGAGATGATATTTAATAAAATAAGTAGAAATCCACTAAAAGTTTTGTTTGGTTATCTTGCAATCCCGAGATAATCGTCTCCATGCTCCAAATCCATTTTAAAGCCATTTTTAAGGCATTTCGCGCATACATGAAATGAACACATTTTTCTCCAAAACTATAACAGATGCAAGCTTGTCCTGTTTGGTGGAGATGATATTTAATAAAATAAGTAGAAATCCACTAAAAGTTTTGTTTGGTTATCTTGCAATCCCGAGATAATCGTCTCCATGCTCCAAATCCATTTTAAAGCCATTTCAAAGGCATTTTGCGCATACATGAAATGAACACATTTTTCTCCAAAACTATAACACATGCAAGCTTGTCCTGTTTGGTGGAGATGATATTTAATAAAATAAGTAGAAATCCACTAATAGTTTTGTTTGGTTATCTTGCAATCCCGAGACAATCGTCTCCATGCTCCAAATCCATTTTAAAGCCATTTTTAAGGCATTTCGCGCATACATGAAATGAACACATTTTTCTCCAAAACTATAACAGATGCAAGCTTGTCCTGTTTGGTGGAGATGATATTTAATAAAATAAGTAGAAATCCACTAAAAGTTTTGTTTGGTTATCTTGCAATCCCGAGATAATCGTCTCCATGCTCCAAATCCATTTTAAAGCCATTTTAAGGCATTTCGCGCATACATGAAATGAACACATTTTTCTCCAAAACTATAACAGATGCAAGCTTGTCCTGTTTGGTGGAGATGATATTTAATAAAATAAGTAGAAATCCACTAAAAGTTTTGTTTGGTTATCTTGCAATCCCGAGATAATCGCCTCCATGCTCCAAATCCATTTTAAAGCCATTTTTAAGGCATTTCGCACATACATGAAATGAACACATTTTTCTCCAAAACTATAACAGATGCAAGCTTGTCCTGTTTGGTGGAGATGATATTTAATAAAATAAGTAGAAATCCACTAAAAGTTTTGTTTGGTTATATTGCAATCCCGAGATAATCGTCTTCATGCTCCAAATCCATTTTAAAGCCATTTTTAAGGCATTTCGCGCATACATGAAATGAACACATTTTTCTCCAAAACTATAACAGATGCAAGCTTGTCCTGTTTGGTGGAGATGATATTTAATAAAATAAGTAGAAATCCACTAAAAGTTTTGTTTGGTTATCTTGCAATCCCGAGATAATCGTCTCCATGCTCCAAATCCATTTTAAAGCCATTTTTAAGGCATTTCGCGCATACATGAAATGAACGCATTTTTCTCCAAAACTATAACAGATGCAAGCTTGTCCTGTTTGGTGGAGATAATATTTAATAAAATAAGTAGAAATCTACTAAAAGTTTCGTTTGTTTATATTGCCATCCTGAGATAATCGTCTCCATGCTCCAAATCCATTTTAAAGCCATTTCAAAGGCATTTTGCGCATACATGAAATGAACACATTTTTCTCCAAAACTAACACATGCAAGCTTGTCCTGTTTGGTGGAGATGATATTTAATAAAATAAGTAGAAATCCACTAAAAGTTTTGTTTGGTTATCTTGCAATCCCGAGATAATCGTCTCCATGCTCCAAATCCATTTTAAAGCCATTTTTAAGGCATTTCGCGCATACATGAAATAAACACATTTTTCTCCAAAACTATAACAGATGCAAGCTTGTCCTGTTTGGTGGAGATGATATTTAATAAAATAAGTAGAAATCCACTAAAAGTTTTGTTTGGTTATCTTGCAATCCCGAGATAATCGTCTCCATGCTCCAAATCCATTTTAAAGCCATTTTTAAGGCATTTCGCGCATACATGAAATGAACACATTTTTCTCCAAAACTATAACAGATGCAAGCTTGTCCTGTTTGGTGGAGATAATATTTAATAAAATAAGTAGAAATCTACTAAAAGTTTCGTTTGTTTATATTGCCATCCTGAGATAATCGTCTCCATGCTCCAAATCCATTTTAAAGCCATTTCAAAGGCATTTTGCGCATACATGAAATGAACACATTTTTCTCCAAAACTATAACACATGCAAGCTTGTCCTGTTTGGTGGAGATGATATTTAATAAAATAAGTAGAAATCCACTAAAAGTTTTGTTTGGTTATATTGCAATCCCGAGATAATCGTCTTCATGCTCCAAATCCATTTTAAAGCCATTTTTAAGGCATTTCGCGCATACATGAAATGAACACATTTTTCTCCAAAACTATAACAGATGCAAGCTTGTCCTGTTTGGTGGAGATGATATTTAATAAAATAAGTAGAAATCCACTAAAAGTTTTGTTTGGTTATCTTGCAATCCCGAGATAATCGTCTCCATGCTCCAAATCCATTTTAAAGCCATTTTTAAGGCATTTCGCGCATACATGAAATGAACGCATTTTTCTCCAAAACTATAACAGATGCAAGCTTGTCCTGTTTGGTGGAGATAATATTTAATAAAATAAGTAGAAATCTACTAAAAGTTTCGTTTGTTTATATTGCCATCCTGAGATAATCGTCTCCATGCTCCAAATCCATTTTAAAGCCATTTCAAAGGCATTTTGCGCATACATGAAATGAACACATTTTTCTCCAAAACTAACACATGCAAGCTTGTCCTGTTTGGTGGAGATGATATTTAATAAAATAAGTAGAAATCCACTAAAAGTTTTGTTTGGTTATCTTGCAATCCCGAGATAATCGTCTCCATGCTCCAAATCCATTTTAAAGCCATTTTTAAGGCATTTCGCGCATACATGAAATAAACACATTTTTCTCCAAAACTATAACAGATGCAAGCTTGTCCTGTTTGGTGGAGATGATATTTAATAAAATAAGTAGAAATCCACTAAAAGTTTTGTTTGGTTATCTTGCAATCCCGAGATAATCGTCTCCATGCTCCAAATCCATTTTAAAGCCATTTTTAAGGCATTTCGCGCATACATGAAATGAACACATTTTTCTCCAAAACTATAACAGATGCAAGCTTGTCCTGTTTGGTGGAGATAATATTTAATAAAATAAGTAGAAATCTACTAAAAGTTTCGTTTGTTTATATTGCCATCCTGAGATAATCGTCTCCATGCTCCAAATCCATTTTAAAGCCATTTCAAAGGCATTTTGCGCATACATGAAATGAACACATTTTTCTCCAAAACTATAACACATGCAAGCTTGTCCTGTTTGGTGGAGATGATATTTAATAAAATAAGTAGAAATCCACTAAAAGTTTTGTTTGGTTATCTTGCAATCCCGAGATAATCGTCTCCATGCTCCAAATCCATTTTAAAGCCATTTTTAAGGCATTTCGCGCATACATGAAATGAACACATTTTTCTCCAAAACTATAACAGATGCAAGCTTGTCCTGTTTGGTGGAGATGATATTTAATAAAATAAGTAGAAATCCACTAAAAGTTTTGTTTGGTTATCTTGCAATCCCGAGATAATCGTCTCCATGCTCCAAATCCATTTTAAAGCCATTTTTAAGGCATTTCGCGCATACATGAAATGAACACATTTTTCTCCAAAACTATAACAGATGCAAGCTTGTCCTGTTTGGTGGAGATAATATTTAATAAAATAAGTAGAAATCTACTAAAAGTTTCGTTTGTTTATATTGCCATCCTGAGATAATCGTCTCCATGCTCCAAATCCATTTTAAAGCCATTTCAAAGGCATTTTGCGCATACATGAAATGAACACATTTTTCTCCAAAACTATAACACATGCAAGCTTGTCCTGTTTGGTGGAGATGATATTTAATAAAATAAGTAGAAATCCACTAAAAGTTTTGTTTGGTTATCTTGCAATCCCAAAATAATCGTCTCCATGCTCCAAATCCATTTTAAAGCCATTTTTAAGGCATTTCGCGCATACATGAAATGAACACATTTTTCTCTAAAACTATAACAGATGCAAGCTTGTCCTGTTTGGTGGAGATGATATTTAATAAAATAAGTAGAAATCCACTAAAAGTTTTGTTTGGTTATCTTGCAATCCCGAGATAATCGTCTCCATGCTCCAAATCCATTTTAAAGCCATTTTTAAGGCATTTCGCGCATACATGAAATGAACACATTTTTCTCCAAAACTATAACAGATGCAAGCTTGTCCTGTTTGGTGGAGATGATATTTAATAAAATAAGTAGAAATCCACTAAAAGTTTTGTTTGGTTATCTTGCAATCCCGAGATAATCGTCTCCATGCTCCAAATCCATTTTAAAGCCATTTTTAAGGCATTTCGCGCATACATGAAATGAACACATTTTTCTCCAAAACTATAACAGATGCAAGCTTGTCCTGTTTGGTGGAGATGATATTTAATAAAATAAGTAGAAATCCACTAAAAGTTTTGTTTGGTTATCTTGCAATCCCGAGATAATCGTCTCCATGCTCCAAATCCCTTTTAAAGCCATTTCAAAGGCATTTTGCGCATACATGAAATGAACACATTTTTCTCCAAAACTATAACACATGCAAGCTTGTCCTGTTTGGTGGAGATGATATTTAATAAAATAAGTAGAAATCCACTAAAAGTTTTGTTTGGTTATCTTGCAATCCCGAGATAATCGTCTCCATGCTCCAAATCCATTTTAAAGCCATTTTTAAGGCATTTCGCGCATACATGAAATGAACACATTTTTCTCCAAAACTATAACAGATGCAAGCTTGTCCTGTTTGGTGGAGATGATATTTAATAAAATAAGTAGAAATTTACTAAAAGTTTTGTTTGGTTATCTTGCAATCCCGAGATAATCGTCTCCATGCTCCAAATCCATTTTAAAGCCATTTTTAAGGCATTTCGCGCATACATGAAATGAACACATTTTTCTCCAAAACTATAACAGATGCAAGCTTGTCCTGTTTGGTGGAGATGATATTTAATAAAATAAGTAGAAATCCACTAAAAGTTTTGTTTGGTTATCTTGCAATCCCGAGATAATCGTCTCCATGCTCCAAATCCATTTTAAAGCCATTTCAAAGGCATTTTGCGCATACATGAAATGAACACATTTTTCTCCAAAACTATAACACATGCAAGCTTGTCCTGTTTGGTGGAGATGATATTTAATAAAATAAGTAGAAAACCACTAAAAGTTTTGTTTGGTTATCTTGCAATCCCGAGATAATCGTCTCCATGCTCCAAATCCATTTTAAAGCCATTTTTAAGGCATTTCGCGCATACATGAAATGAACACATTTTTCTCCAAAACTATAACAGATGCAAGCTTGTCCTGTTTGGTGGAGATGATATTTAATAAAATAAGTAGAAATCCACTAAAAGTTTTGTTTGGTTATCTTGCAATCCCGAGATAATCGTCTCCATGCTCCAAATCCATTTTAAAGCCATTTCAAAGGCATTTTGCGCATACATGAAATGAACACATTTTTCTCCAAAACTATAACACATGCAAGCTTGTCCTGTTTGGTGGAGATGATATTTAATAAAATAAGTAGAAATCCACTAAAAGTTTTGTTTGGTTATCTTGCAATCCCGAGATAATCGTCTCCATGCTCCAAATCCATTTTAAAGCCATTTTTAAGGCATTTCGCGCATACATGAAATGAACACATTTTTCTCCAAAACTATAACAGATGCAAGCTTGTCCTGTTTGGTGGAGATGATATTTAATAAAATAAGTAGAAATCCACTAAAAGTTTTGTTTGGTTATCTTGCAATCCCGAGATAATCGTCTCCATGCTCCAAATCCATTTTAAAGCCATTTTTAAGGCATTTCGCGCATACATGAAATGAACACATTTTTCTCCAAAACTATAACAGATGCAAGCTTGTCCTGTTTGGTGGAGATGATATTTAATAAAATAAGTAGAAATCCACTAAAAGTTTTGTTTGGTTATCTTGCAATCCCGAGATAATCGTCTCCATGCTCCAAATCCATTTTAAAGCCATTTTTAAGGCATTTCGCGCATACATGAAATGAACACATTTTTCTCCAAAACTATAACAGATGCAAGCTTGTCCTGTTTGGTGGAGATGATATTTAATAAAATAAGTAGAAATCCACTAAAAGTTTTGTTTGGTTATATTGCAATCCCGAGATAATCGTCTCCATGCTCCAAATCCCTTTTAAAGCCATTTCAAAGGCATTTTGCGCATACATGAAATGAACACATTTTTCTCCAAAACTATAACACATGCAAGCTTGTCCTGTTTGGTGGAGATGATATTTAATAAAATAAGTAGAAATCCACTAAAAGTTTTGTTTGGTTATCTTGCAATCCCGAGATAATCGTCTCCATGCTCCAAATCCATTTTAAAGCCATTTTTAAGGCATTTAGCGCATACATGAAATGAACACATTTTTCTCCAAAACTATAACAGATGCAAGCTTGTCCTGTTTGGTGGAGATGATATTTAATAAAATAAGTAGAAATTTACTAAATGTTTTGTTTGGTTATCTTGCAATCCCGAGATAATCGTCTCCATGCTCCAAATCCATTTTAAAGCCATTTTTAAGGCATTTCGCGCATACATGAAATGAACACATTTTTCTCCAAAACTATAACAGATGCAAGCTTGTCCTGTTTGGTGGAGATGATATTTAATAAAATAAGTAGAAATCCACTAAAAGTTTTGTTTGGTTATCTTGCAATCCCGAGATAATCGTCTCCATGCTCCAAATCCATTTTAAAGCCATTTTTAAGGCATTTCGCGCATACATGAAATGAACACATTTTTCTCCAAAACTATAACAGATGCAAGCTTGTCCTGTTTGGTGGAGATGATATTTAATAAAATAAGTAGAAATCCACTAAAAGTTTTGTTTGGTTATCTTGCAATCCCGAGATAATCGTCTCCATGCTCCAAATCCATTTTAAAGCCATTTTTAAGGCATTTCGCGCATACATGAAATGAACACATTTTTCTCCAAAACTATAACAGATGCAAGCTTGTCCTGTTTGGTGGAGATGATATTTAATATAATAAGTAGAAATCCACTAAAAGTTTTGTTTGGTTATCTTGCAATCCCGAGATAATCGTCTCCATGCTCCAAATCCATTTTAAAGCCATTTTAAGGCATTTCGCGCATACATGAAATGAACACATTTTTCTCCAAAACTATAACACATGCAAGCTTGTCCTGTTTGGTGGAGATGATATTTAATAAAATAAGTAGAAATCCACTAAAAGTTTTGTTTGGTTATCTTGCAATCCCGAGATAATCGTCTCCATGCTCCAAATCCATTTTAAAGCCATTTTTAAGGCATTTCGCGCATACATGAAATGAACACATTTTTCTCCAAAACTATAACAGATGCAAGCTTGTCCTGTTTGGTGGAGATGATATTTAATAAAATAAGTAGAAATCCACTAAAAGTTTTGTTTGGTTATCTTGCAATCCCGAGATAATCGTCTCCATGCTCCAAATCCATTTTAAAGCCATTTTTAAGGCATTTCGCGCATACATGAAATGAACACATTTTTCTCCAAAACTATAACAGATGCAAGCTTGTCCTGTTTGGTGGAGATTATATTTAATAAAATAAGTAGAAATCCACTAAAAGTTTTGTTTGGTTATCTTGCAATCCCGAGATAATCGTCTCCATGCTCCAAATCCATTTTAAAGCCATTTCAAAGGCATTTCGCGCATACATGAAATGAACACATTTTTCTCCAAAACTATAACACATGCAAGCTTGTCCTGTTTGGTGGAGATGATATTTAATAAAATAAGTAGAAATCCACTAAAAGTTTTGTTTGGTTATCTTGCAATCCCGAGATAATCGTCTCCATGCTCCAAATCCATTTTAAAGCCATTTCTAAGGCATTTCGCGCATACATGAAATGAACACATTTTTCTCCAAAACTATAACAGATGCAAGCTTGTCCTGTTTGGTGGAGATGATATTTAATAAAATAAGTAGAAATCCACTAAAAGTTTTGTTTGGTTATCTTGCAATCCCGAGATAATCGTCTCCATGCTCCAAATCCATTTTAAAGCCATTTTTAAGGCATTTCGCGCATACATGAAATGAACACATTTTTCTCCAAAACTATAACAGATGCAAGCTTGTCCTGTTTGGTGGAGATGATATTTAATAAAATAAGTAGAAATCCACTAAAAGTTTTGTTTGGTTATCTTGCAATCCCGAGATAATCGTCTCCATGCTCCAAATCCATTTTAAAGCCATTTTTAAGGCATTTCGCGCATACATGAAATGAACACATTTTTCTCCAAAACTATAACAGATGCAAGCTTGTCCTGTTTGGTGGAGATGATATTTAATAAAATAAGTAGAAATCCACTAAAAGTTTTGTTTGGTTATCTTGCAATCCCGAGATAATCGTCTCCATGCTCCAAATCCATTTTAAAGCCATTTTTAAGGCATTTCGCGCATAAATGAAATGAACACATTTTTCTCCAAAACTATAACAGATGCAAGCTTGTCCTGTTTGGTGGAGATGATATTTAATAAAATAAGTAGAAATCCACTAAAAGTTTTGTTTGGTTATCTTGCAATCCCGAGATAATCGTCTCCATGCTCCAAATCCATTTTAAAGCCATTTTTAAGGCATTTTGCGCATACATGAAATGAACACATTTTTCTCCAAAACTATAACAGATGCAAGCTTGTCCTGTTTGGTGGAGATGATATTTAATAAAATAAGTAGAAATCCACTAAAAGTTTTGTTTGGTTATCTTGCAATCCCGAGATAATCGTCTCCATGCTCCAAATCCATTTTAAAGCCATTTTTAAGGCATTTCGCGCATACATGAAATGAACACATTTTTCTCCAAAACTATAACAGATGCAAGCTTGTCCTGTTTGGTGGAGATAATATTTAATAAAATAAGCAGAAATCTACTAAAAGTTTCGTTTGTTTATATTGCCATCCTGAGATAATCGTCTCCATGCTCCAAATCCATTTTAAAGCCATTTCAAAGGCATTTTGCGCATACATGAAATGAACACATTTTTCTCCAAAACTATAACACATGCAAGCTTGTCCTGTTTGGTGGAGATGATATTTAATAAAATAAGTAGAAATCCACTAAAAGTTTTGTTTGGTTATCTTGCAATCCCGAGATAATCGTCTCCATGCTCCAAATCCATTTTAAAGCCATTTTTAAGGCATTTCGCGCATACATGAAATGAACACATTTTTCTCCAAAACTATAACAGATGCAAGCTTGTCCTGTTTGGTGGAGATGATATTTAATAAAATAAGTAGAAATCCACTAAAAGTTTTGTTTGGTTATCTTGCAATCCCGAGATAATCGCCTCCATGCTCCAAATCCATTTTAAAGCCATTTTTAAGGCATTTCGCGCATACATGAAATGAACACATTTTTCTCCAAAACTATAACAGATGCAAGCTTGTCCTGTTTGGTGGAGATGATATTTAATAAAATAAGTAGAAATCCACTAAAAGTTTTGTTTGGTTATATTGCAATCCCGAGATAATCGTCTCCATGCTCCAAATCCATTTTAAAGCCATTTTTAAGGCATTTCGCGCATACATGAAATGAACGCATTTTTCTCCAAAACTATAACAGATGCAAGCTTGTCCTGTTTGGTGGAGATAATATTTAATAAAATAAGTAGAAATCTACTAAAAGTTTCGTTTGTTTATATTGCCATCCTGAGATAATCGTCTCCATGCTCCAAATCCATTTTAAAGCCATTTCAAAGGCATTTTGCGCATACATGAAATGAACACATTTTTCTCCAAAACTAACACATGCAAGCTTGTCCTGTTTGGTGGAGATGATATTTAATAAAATAAGTAGAAATCCACTAAAAGTTTTGTTTGGTTATCTTGCAATCCCGAGATAATCGTCTCCATGCTCCAAATCCATTTTAAAGCCATTTTTAAGGCATTTCGCGCATACATGAAATAAACACATTTTTCTCCAAAACTATAACAGATGCAAGCTTGTCCTGTTTGGTGGAGATGATATTTAATAAAATAAGTAGAAATCCACTAAAAGTTTTGTTTGGTTATCTTGCAATCCCGAGATAATCGTCTCCATGCTCCAAATCCATTTTAAAGCCATTTTTAAGGCATTTCGCGCATACATGAAATGAACACATTTTTCTCCAAAACTATAACAGATGCAAGCTTGTCCTGTTTGGTGGAGATAATATTTAATAAAATAAGTAGAAATCTACTAAAAGTTTCGTTTGTTTATATTGCCATCCTGAGATAATCGTCTCCATGCTCCAAATCCATTTTAAAGCCATTTCAAAGGCATTTTGCGCATACATGAAATGAACACATTTTTCTCCAAAACTATAACACATGCAAGCTTGTCCTGTTTGGTGGAGATGATATTTAATAAAATAAGTAGAAATCCACTAAAAGTTTTGTTTGGTTATCTTGCAATCCCGAGATAATCGTCTCCATGCTCCAAATCCATTTTAAAGCCATTTTTAAGGCATTTCGCGCATACATGAAATGAACACATTTTTCTCCAAAACTATAACAGATGCAAGCTTGTCCTGTTTGGTGGAGATGATATTTAATAAAATAAGTAGAAATCCACTAAAAGTTTTGTTTGGTTATCTTGCAATCCCGAGATAATCGTCTCCATGCTCCAAATCCATTTTAAAGCCATTTTTAAGGCATTTCGCGCATACATGAAATGAACACATTTTTCTCCAAAACTATAACAGATGCAAGCTTGTCCTGTTTGGTGGAGATAATATTTAATAAAATAAGTAGAAATCTACTAAAAGTTTCGTTTGTTTATATTGCCATCCTGAGATAATCGTCTCCATGCTCCAAATCCATTTTAAAGCCATTTCAAAGGCATTTTGCGCATACATGAAATGAACACATTTTTCTCCAAAACTATAACACATGCAAGCTTGTCCTGTTTGGTGGAGATGATATTTAATAAAATAAGTAGAAATCCACTAAAAGTTTTGTTTGGTTATCTTGCAATCCCGAGATAATCGTCTCCATGCTCCAAATCCATTTTAAAGCCATTTTTAAGGCATTTCGCGCATACATGAAATGAACACATTTTTCTCCAAAACTATAACAGATGCAAGCTTGTCCTGTTTGGTGGAGATAATATTTAATAAAATAAGCAGAAATCTACTAAAAGTTTCGTTTGTTTATATTGCCATCCTGAGATAATCGTCTCCATGCTCCAAATCCATTTTAAAGCCATTTCAAAGGCATTTTGCGCATACATGAAATGAACACATTTTTCTCCAAAACTATAACAGATGCAAGCTTGTCCTGTTTGGTGGAGATGATATTTAATAAAATAAGTAGAAATCCACTAAAAGTTTTGTTTGGTTATCTTGCAATCCCGAGATAATCGTCTCCATGCTCCAAATCCATTTTAAAGCCATTTTTAAGGCATTTCGCGCATACATGAAATGAACACATTTTTCTCCAAAACTATAACAGATGCAAGCTTGTCCTGTTTGGTGGAGATGATATTTAATAAAATAAGTAGAAATCCACTAAAAGTTTTGTTTGGTTATCTTGCAATCCCGAGATAATCGTCTCCATGCTCCAAATCCATTTTAAAGCCATTTCAAAGGCATTTTGCGCATACATGAAATGAACACATTTTTCTCCAAAACTATAACACATGCAAGCTTGTCCTGTTTGGTGGAGATGATATTTAATAAAATAAGTAGAAATCCACTAATAGTTTTGTTTGGTTATCTTGCAATCCCAAGACAATCGTCTCCATGCTCCAAATCCATTTTAAAGCCATTTTTAAGGCATTTCGCGCATACATGAAATGAACACATTTTTCTCCAAAACTATAACAGATGCAAGCTTGTCCTGTTTGGTGGAGATGATATTTAATAAAATAAGTAGAAATCCACTAAAAGTTTTGTTTGGTTATCTTGCAATCCCGAGATAATCGTCTCCATGCTCCAAATCCATTTTAAAGCCATTTTAAGGCATTTCGCGCATACATGAAATGAACACATTTTTCTCCAAAACTATAACAGATGCAAGCTTGTCCTGTTTGGTGGAGATGATATTTAATAAAATAAGTAGAAATCCACTAAAAGTTTTGTTTGGTTATCTTGCAATCCCGAGATAATCGCCTCCATGCTCCAAATCCATTTTAAAGCCATTTTTAAGGCATTTCGCGCATACATGAAATGAACACATTTTTCTCCAAAACTATAACAGATGCAAGCTTGTCCTGTTTGGTGGAGATGATATTTAATAAAATAAGTAGAAATCCACTAAAAGTTTTGTTTGGTTATATTGCAATCCCGAGATAATCGTCTTCATGCTCCAAATCCATTTTAAAGCCATTTTTAAGGCATTTCGCGCATACATGAAATGAACACATTTTTCTCCAAAACTATAACAGATGCAAGCTTGTCCTGTTTGGTGGAGATGATATTTAATAAAATAAGTAGAAATCCACTAAAAGTTTTGTTTGGTTATCTTGCAATCCCGAGATAATCGTCTCCATGCTCCAAATCCATTTTAAAGCCATTTTTAAGGCATTTCGCGCATACATGAAATGAACGCATTTTTCTCCAAAACTATAACAGATGCAAGCTTGTCCTGTTTGGTGGAGATAATATTTAATAAAATAAGTAGAAATCTACTAAAAGTTTCGTTTGTTTATATTGCCATCCTGAGATAATCGTCTCCATGCTCCAAATCCATTTTAAAGCCATTTCAAAGGCATTTTGCGCATACATGAAATGAACACATTTTTCTCCAAAACTAACACATGCAAGCTTGTCCTGTTTGGTGGAGATGATATTTAATAAAATAAGTAGAAATCCACTAAAAGTTTTGTTTGGTTATCTTGCAATCCCGAGATAATCGTCTCCATGCTCCAAATCCATTTTAAAGCCATTTTTAAGGCATTTCGCGCATACATGAAATAAACACATTTTTCTCCAAAATTATAACAGATGCAAGCTTGTCCTGTTTGGTGGAGATGATATTTAATAAAATAAGTAGAAATCCACTAAAAGTTTTGTTTGGTTATCTTGCAATCCCGAGATAATCGTCTCCATGCTCCAAATCCATTTTAAAGCCATTTTTAAGGCATTTCGCGCATACATGAAATGAACACATTTTTCTCCAAAACTATAACAGATGCAAGCTTGTCCTGTTTGGTGGAGATAATATTTAATAAAATAAGTAGAAATCTACTAAAAGTTTCGTTTGTTTATATTGCCATCCTGAGATAATCGTCTCCATGCTCCAAATCCATTTTAAAGCCATTTCAAAGGCATTTTGCGCATACATGAAATGAACACATTTTTCTCCAAAACTATAACACATGCAAGCTTGTCCTGTTTGGTGGAGATGATATTTAATAAAATAAGTAGAAATCCACTAAAAGTTTTGTTTGGTTATCTTGCAATCCCGAGATAATCGTCTCCATGCTCCAAATCCATTTTAAAGCCATTTTTAAGGCATTTCGCGCATACATGAAATGAACACATTTTTCTCCAAAACTATAACAGATGCAAGCTTGTCCTGTTTGGTGGAGATGATATTTAATAAAATAAGTAGAAATCCACTAAAAGTTTTGTTTGGTTATCTTGCAATCCCGAGATAATCGTCTCCATGCTCCAAATCCATTTTAAAGCCATTTTTAAGGCATTTCGCGCATACATGAAATGAACACATTTTTCTCCAAAACTATAACAGATGCAAGCTTGTCCTGTTTGGTGGAGATAATATTTAATAAAATAAGTAGAAATCTACTAAAAGTTTCGTTTGTTTATATTGCCATCCTGAGATAATCGTCTCCATGCTCCAAATCCATTTTAAAGCCATTTCAAAGGCATTTTGCGCATACATGAAATGAACACATTTTTCTCCAAAACTATAACACATGCAAGCTTGTCCTGTTTGGTGGAGATGATATTTAATAAAATAAGTAGAAATCCACTAAAAGTTTTGTTTGGTTATCTTGCAATCCCAAAATAATCGTCTCCATGCTCCAAATCCATTTTAAAGCCATTTTTAAGGCATTTCGCGCATACATGAAATGAACACATTTTTCTCTAAAACTATAACAGATGCAAGCTTGTCCTGTTTGGTGGAGATGATATTTAATAAAATAAGTAGAAATCCACTAAAAGTTTTGTTTGGTTATCTTGCAATCCCGAGATAATCGTCTCCATGCTCCAAATCCATTTTAAAGCCATTTTTAAGGCATTTCGCGCATACATGAAATGAACACATTTTTCTCCAAAACTATAACAGATGCAAGCTTGTCCTGTTTGGTGGAGATGATATTTAATAAAATAAGTAGAAATCCACTAAAAGTTTTGTTTGGTTATCTTGCAATCCCGAGATAATCGTCTCCATGCTCCAAATCCATTTTAAAGCCATTTTTAAGGCATTTCGCGCATACATGAAATGAACACATTTTTCTCCAAAACTATAACAGATGCAAGCTTGTCCTGTTTGGTGGAGATGATATTTAATAAAATAAGTAGAAATCCACTAAAAGTTTTGTTTGGTTATCTTGCAATCCCGAGATAATCGTCTCCATGCTCCAAATCCCTTTTAAAGCCATTTCAAAGGCATTTTGCGCATACATGAAATGAACACATTTTTCTCCAAAACTATAACACATGCAAGCTTGTCCTGTTTGGTGGAGATGATATTTAATAAAATAAGTAGAAATCCACTAAAAGTTTTGTTTGGTTATCTTGCAATCCCGAGATAATCGTCTCCATGCTCCAAATCCATTTTAAAGCCATTTTTAAGGCATTTCGCGCATACATGAAATGAACACATTTTTCTCCAAAACTATAACAGATGCAAGCTTGTCCTGTTTGGTGGAGATGATATTTAATAAAATAAGTAGAAATTTACTAAAAGTTTTGTTTGGTTATCTTGCAATCCCGAGATAATCGTCTCCATGCTCCAAATCCATTTTAAAGCCATTTTTAAGGCATTTCGCGCATACATGAAATGAACACATTTTTCTCCAAAACTATAACAGATGCAAGCTTGTCCTGTTTGGTGGAGATGATATTTAATAAAATAAGTAGAAATCCACTAAAAGTTTTGTTTGGTTATCTTGCAATCCCGAGATAATCGTCTCCATGCTCCAAATCCATTTTAAAGCCATTTCAAAGGCATTTTGCGCATACATGAAATGAACACATTTTTCTCCAAAACTATAACACATGCAAGCTTGTCCTGTTTGGTGGAGATGATATTTAATAAAATAAGTAGAAAACCACTAAAAGTTTTGTTTGGTTATCTTGCAATCCCGAGATAATCGTCTCCATGCTCCAAATCCATTTTAAAGCCATTTTTAAGGCATTTCGCGCATACATGAAATGAACACATTTTTCTCCAAAACTATAACAGATGCAAGCTTGTCCTGTTTGGTGGAGATGATATTTAATAAAATAAGTAGAAATCCACTAAAAGTTTTGTTTGGTTATCTTGCAATCCCGAGATAATCGTCTCCATGCTCCAAATCCATTTTAAAGCCATTTCAAAGGCATTTTGCGCATACATGAAATGAACACATTTTTCTCCAAAACTATAACACATGCAAGCTTGTCCTGTTTGGTGGAGATGATATTTAATAAAATAAGTAGAAATCCACTAAAAGTTTTGTTTGGTTATCTTGCAATCCCGAGATAATCGTCTCCATGCTCCAAATCCATTTTAAAGCCATTTTTAAGGCATTTCGCGCATACATGAAATGAACACATTTTTCTCCAAAACTATAACAGATGCAAGCTTGTCCTGTTTGGTGGAGATGATATTTAATAAAATAAGTAGAAATCCACTAAAAGTTTTGTTTGGTTATCTTGCAATCCCGAGATAATCGTCTCCATGCTCCAAATCCATTTTAAAGCCATTTTTAAGGCATTTCGCGCATACATGAAATGAACACATTTTTCTCCAAAACTATAACAGATGCAAGCTTGTCCTGTTTGGTGGAGATGATATTTAATAAAATAAGTAGAAATCCACTAAAAGTTTTGTTTGGTTATCTTGCAATCCCGAGATAATCGTCTCCATGCTCCAAATCCATTTTAAAGCCATTTTTAAGGCATTTCGCGCATACATGAAATGAACACATTTTTCTCCAAAACTATAACAGATGCAAGCTTGTCCTGTTTGGTGGAGATGATATTTAATAAAATAAGTAGAAATCCACTAAAAGTTTTGTTTGGTTATATTGCAATCCCGAGATAATCGTCTCCATGCTCCAAATCCCTTTTAAAGCCATTTCAAAGGCATTTTGCGCATACATGAAATGAACACATTTTTCTCCAAAACTATAACACATGCAAGCTTGTCCTGTTTGGTGGAGATGATATTTAATAAAATAAGTAGAAATCCACTAAAAGTTTTGTTTGGTTATCTTGCAATCCCGAGATAATCGTCTCCATGCTCCAAATCCATTTTAAAGCCATTTTTAAGGCATTTCGCGCATACATGAAATAAACACATTTTTCTCCAAAACTATAACAGATGCAAGCTTGTCCTGTTTGGTGGAGATGATATTTAATAAAATAAGTAGAAATCCACTAAAAGTTTTGTTTGGTTATCTTGCAATCCCGAGATAATCGTCTCCATGCTCCAAATCCATTTTAAAGCCATTTTTAAGGCATTTCGCGCATACATGAAATGAACACATTTTTCTCCAAAACTATAACAGATGCAAGCTTGTCCTGTTTGGTGGAGATAATATTTAATAAAATAAGTAGAAATCTACTAAAAGTTTCGTTTGTTTATATTGCCATCCTGAGATAATCGTCTCCATGCTCCAAATCCATTTTAAAGCCATTTCAAAGGCATTTTGCGCATACATGAAATGAACACATTTTTCTCCAAAACTATAACACATGCAAGCTTGTCCTGTTTGGTGGAGATGATATTTAATAAAATAAGTAGAAATCCACTAAAAGTTTTGTTTGGTTATCTTGCAATCCCGAGATAATCGTCTCCATGCTCCAAATCCATTTTAAAGCCATTTTTAAGGCATTTCGCGCATACATGAAATGAACACATTTTTCTCCAAAACTATAACAGATGCAAGCTTGTCCTGTTTGGTGGAGATGATATTTAATAAAATAAGTAGAAATCCACTAAAAGTTTTGTTTGGTTATCTTGCAATCCCGAGATAATCGTCTCCATGCTCCAAATCCATTTTAAAGCCATTTTTAAGGCATTTCGCGCATACATGAAATGAACACATTTTTCTCCAAAACTATAACAGATGCAAGCTTGTCCTGTTTGGTGGAGATAATATTTAATAAAATAAGTAGAAATCTACTAAAAGTTTCGTTTGTTTATATTGCCATCCTGAGATAATCGTCTCCATGCTCCAAATCCATTTTAAAGCCATTTCAAAGGCATTTTGCGCATACATGAAATGAACACATTTTTCTCCAAAACTATAACACATGCAAGCTTGTCCTGTTTGGTGGAGATGATATTTAATAAAATAAGTAGAAATCCACTAAAAGTTTTGTTTGGTTATCTTGCAATCCCAAAATAATCGTCTCCATGCTCCAAATCCATTTTAAAGCCATTTTTAAGGCATTTCGCGCATACATGAAATGAACACATTTTTCTCTAAAACTATAACAGATGCAAGCTTGTCCTGTTTGGTGGAGATGATATTTAATAAAATAAGTAGAAATCCACTAAAAGTTTTGTTTGGTTATCTTGCAATCCCGAGATAATCGTCTCCATGCTCCAAATCCATTTTAAAGCCATTTTTAAGGCATTTCGCGCATACATGAAATGAACACATTTTTCTCCAAAACTATAACAGATGCAAGCTTGTCCTGTTTGGTGGAGATGATATTTAATAAAATAAGTAGAAATCCACTAAAAGTTTTGTTTGGTTATCTTGCAATCCCGAGATAATCGTCTCCATGCTCCAAATCCATTTTAAAGCCATTTTTAAGGCATTTCGCGCATACATGAAATGAACACATTTTTCTCCAAAACTATAACAGATGCAAGCTTGTCCTGTTTGGTGGAGATGATATTTAATAAAATAAGTAGAAATCCACTAAAAGTTTTGTTTGGTTATCTTGCAATCCCGAGATAATCGTCTCCATGTTCCAAATCCCTTTTAAAGCCATTTCAAAGGCATTTTGCGCATACATGAAATGAACACATTTTTCTCCAAAACTATAACACATGCAAGCTTGTCCTGTTTGGTGGAGATGATATTTAATAAAATAAGTAGAAATCCACTAAAAGTTTTGTTTGGTTATCTTGCAATCCCGAGATAATCGTCTCCATGCTCCAAATCCATTTTAAAGCCATTTTTAAGGCATTTCGCGCATACATGAAATGAACACATTTTTCTCCAAAACTATAACAGATGCAAGCTTGTCCTGTTTGGTGGAGATGATATTTAATAAAATAAGTAGAAATTTACTAAAAGTTTTGTTTGGTTATCTTGCAATCCCGAGATAATCGTCTCCATGCTCCAAATCCATTTTAAAGCCATTTTTAAGGCATTTCGCGCATACATGAAATGAACACATTTTTCTCCAAAACTATAACAGATGCAAGCTTGTCCTGTTTGGTGGAGATGATATTTAATAAAATAAGTAGAAATCCACTAAAAGTTTTGTTTGGTTATCTTGCAATCCCGAGATAATCGTCTCCATGCTCCAAATCCATTTTAAAGCCATTTCAAAGGCATTTTGCGCATACATGAAATGAACACATTTTTCTCCAAAACTATAACACATGCAAGCTTGTCCTGTTTGGTGGAGATGATATTTAATAAAATAAGTAGAAAACCACTAAAAGTTTTGTTTGGTTATCTTGCAATCCCGAGATAATCGTCTCCATGCTCCAAATCCATTTTAAAGCCATTTTTAAGGCATTTCGCGCATACATGAAATGAACACATTTTTCTCCAAAACTATAACAGATGCAAGCTTGTCCTGTTTGGTGGAGATGATATTTAATAAAATAAGTAGAAATCCACTAAAAGTTTTGTTTGGTTATCTTGCAATCCCGAGATAATCGTCTCCATGCTCCAAATCCATTTTAAAGCCATTTCAAAGGCATTTTGCGCATACATGAAATGAACACATTTTTCTCCAAAACTATAACACATGCAAGCTTGTCCTGTTTGGTGGAGATGATATTTAATAAAATAAGTAGAAATCCACTAAAAGTTTTGTTTGGTTATCTTGCAATCCCGAGATAATCGTCTCCATGCTCCAAATCCATTTTAAAGCCATTTTTAAGGCATTTCGCGCATACATGAAATGAACACATTTTTCTCCAAAACTATAACAGATGCAAGCTTGTCCTGTTTGGTGGAGATGATATTTAATAAAATAAGTAGAAATCCACTAAAAGTTTTGTTTGGTTATCTTGCAATCCCGAGATAATCGTCTCCATGCTCCAAATCCATTTTAAAGCCATTTTTAAGGCATTTCGCGCATACATGAAATGAACACATTTTTCTCCAAAACTATAACAGATGCAAGCTTGTCCTGTTTGGTGGAGATGATATTTAATAAAATAAGTAGAAATCCACTAAAAGTTTTGTTTGGTTATCTTGCAATCCCGAGATAATCGTCTCCATGCTCCAAATCCATTTTAAAGCCATTTTTAAGGCATTTCGCGCATACATGAAATGAACACATTTTTCTCCAAAACTATAACAGATGCAAGCTTGTCCTGTTTGGTGGAGATGATATTTAATAAAATAAGTAGAAATCCACTAAAAGTTTTGTTTGGTTATATTGCAATCCCGAGATAATCGTCTCCATGCTCCAAATCCCTTTTAAAGCCATTTCAAAGGCATTTTGCGCATACATGAAATGAACACATTTTTCTCCAAAACTATAACACATGCAAGCTTGTCCTGTTTGGTGGAGATGATATTTAATAAAATAAGTAGAAATCCACTAAAAGTTTTGTTTGGTTATCTTGCAATCCCGAGATAATCGTCTCCATGCTCCAAATCCATTTTAAAGCCATTTTTAAGGCATTTAGCGCATACATGAAATGAACACATTTTTCTCCAAAACTATAACAGATGCAAGCTTGTCCTGTTTGGTGGAGATGATATTTAATAAAATAAGTAGAAATTTACTAAATGTTTTGTTTGGTTATCTTGCAATCCCGAGATAATCGTCTCCATGCTCCAAATCCATTTTAAAGCCATTTTTAAGGCATTTCGCGCATACATGAAATGAACACATTTTTCTCCAAAACTATAACAGATGCAAGCTTGTCCTGTTTGGTGGAGATATTTAATAAAATAAGTAGAAATCCACTAAAAGTTTTGTTTGGTTATCTTGCAATCCCGAGATAATCGTCTCCATGCTCCAAATCCATTTTAAAGCCATTTCAAAGGCATTTTGCGCATACATGAAATGAACACATTTTTCTCCAAAACTATAACACATGCAAGCTTGTCCTGTTTGGTGGAGATGATATTTAATAAAATAAGTAGAAAACCACTAAAAGTTTTGTTTGGTTATCTTGCAATCCCGAGATAATCGTCTCCATGCTCCAAATCCATTTTAAAGCCATTTTTAAGGCATTTCGCGCATACATGAAATGAACACATTTTTCTCCAAAACTATAACAGATGCAAGCTTGTCCTGTTTGGTGGAGATGATATTTAATAAAATAAGTAGAAATCCACTAAAAGTTTTGTTTGGTTATCTTGCAATCCCGAGATAATCGTCTCCATGCTCCAAATCCATTTTAAAGCCATTTCAAAGGCATTTTGCGCATACATGAAATGAACACATTTTTCTCCAAAACTATAACACATGCAAGCTTGTCCTGTTTGGTGGAGATGATATTTAATAAAATAAGTAGAAATCCACTAAAAGTTTTGTTTGGTTATCTTGCAATCCCGAGATAATCGTCTCCATGCTCCAAATCCATTTTAAAGCCATTTTTAAGGCATTTCGCGCATACATGAAATGAACACATTTTTCTCCAAAACTATAACAGATGCAAGCTTGTCCTGTTTGGTGGAGATGATATTTAATAAAATAAGTAGAAATCCACTAAAAGTTTTGTTTGGTTATCTTGCAATCCCGAGATAATCGTCTCCATGCTCCAAATCCATTTTAAAGCCATTTTTAAGGCATTTCGCGCATACATGAAATGAACACATTTTTCTCCAAAACTATAACAGATGCAAGCTTGTCCTGTTTGGTGGAGATGATATTTAATAAAATAAGTAGAAATCCACTAAAAGTTTTGTTTGGTTATCTTGCAATCCCGAGATAATCGTCTCCATGCTCCAAATCCATTTTAAAGCCATTTTTAAGGCATTTCGCGCATACATGAAATGAACACATTTTTCTCCAAAACTATAACAGATGCAAGCTTGTCCTGTTTGGTGGAGATGATATTTAATAAAATAAGTAGAAATCCACTAAAAGTTTTGTTTGGTTATATTGCAATCCCGAGATAATCGTCTTCATGCTCCAAATCCATTTTAAAGCCATTTTTAAGGCATTTCGCGCATACATGAAATGAACACATTTTTCTCCAAAACTATAACAGATGCAAGCTTGTCCTGTTTGGTGGAGATGATATTTAATAAAATAAGTAGAAATCCACTAAAAGTTTTGTTTGGTTATCTTGCAATCCCGAGATAATCGTCTCCATGCTCCAAATCCATTTTAAAGCCATTTTTAAGGCATTTCGCGCATACATGAAATGAACACATTTTTCTCCAAAACTATAACAGATGCAAGCTTGTCCTGTTTGGTGGAGATAATATTTAATAAAATAAGTAGAAATCTACTAAAAGTTTCGTTTGTTTATATTGCCATCCTGAGATAATCGTCTCCATGCTCCAAATCCATTTTAAAGCCATTTCAAAGGCATTTTGCGCATACATGAAATGAACACATTTTTTTCCAAAACTATAACACATGCAAGCTTGTCCTGTTTGGTGGAGATGATATTTAATAAAATAAGTAGAAATCCACTAAAAGTTTTGTTTGGTTATCTTGCAATCCCGAGATAATCGTCTCCATGCTCCAAATCCATTTTAAAGCCATTTTTAAGGCATTTCGCGCATACATGAAATGAACACATTTTTCTCCAAAACTATAACAGATGCAAGCTTGTCCTGTTTGGTGGAGATGATATTTAATAAAATAAGTAGAAATCCACTAAAAGTTTTGTTTGGTTATCTTGCAATCCCGAGATAATCGTCTCCATGCTCCAAATCCATTTTAAAGCCATTTTTAAGGCATTTCGCGCATACATGAAATGAACACATTTTTCTCCAAAACTATAACAGATGCAAGCTTGTCCTGTTTGGTGGAGATAATATTTAATAAAATAAGTAGAAATCTACTAAAAGTTTCGTTTGTTTATATTGCCATCCTGAGATAATCGTCTCCATGCTCCAAATCCATTTTAAAGCCATTTCAAAGGCATTTTGCGCATACATGAAATGAACACATTTTTCTCCAAAACTATAACACATGCAAGCTTGTCCTGTTTGGTGGAGATGATATTTAATAAAATAAGTAGAAATCCACTAAAAGTTTTGTTTGGTTATCTTGCAATCCCGAGATAATCGTCTCCATGCTCCAAATCCATTTTAAAGCCATTTTTAAGGCATTTCGCGCATACATGAATTGAACACATTTTTCTCTAAAACTATAACAGATGCAAGCTTGTCCTGTTTGGTGGAGATGATATTTAATAAAATAAGTAGAAATCCACTAAAAGTTTTGTTTGGTTATCTTGCAATCCCGAGATAATCGTCTCCATGCTCCAAATCCATTTTAAAGCCATTTTTAAGGCATTTCGCGCATACATGAAATGAACACATTTTTCTCCAAAACTATAACAGATGCAAGCTTGTCCTGTTTGGTGGAGATGATATTTAATAAAATAAGTAGAAATCCACTAAAAGTTTTGTTTGGTTATCTTGCAATCCCGAGATAATCGTCTCCATGCTCCAAATCCATTTTAAAGCCATTTTTAAGGCATTTCGCGCATACATGAAATGAACACATTTTTCTCCAAAACTATAACAGATGCAAGCTTGTCCTGTTTGGTGGAGATGATATTTAATAAAATAAGTAGAAATCCACTAAAAGTTTTGTTTGGTTATCTTGCAATCCCGAGATAATCGTCTCCATGCTCCAAATCCATTTTAAAGCCATTTTTAAGGCATTTCGCGCATACATGAAATGAACACATTTTTCTCCAAAACTATAACAGATGCAAGCTTGTCCTGTTTGGTGGAGATAATATTTAATAAAATAAGTAGAAATCTACTAAAAGTTTCGTTTGTTTATATTGCCATCCTGAGATAATCGTCTCCATGCTCCAAATCCATTTTAAAGCCATTTCAAAGGCATTTTGCGCATACATGAAATGAACACATTTTTCTCCAAAACTATAACACATGCAAGCTTGTCCTGTTTGGTGGAGATGATATTTAATAAAATAAGTAGAAATCCACTAAAAGTTTTGTTTGGTTATCTTGCAATCCCGAGATAATCGTCTCCATGCTCCAAATCCATTTTAAAGCCATTTTTAAGGCATTTCGCGCATACATGAAATGAACACATTTTTCTCTAAAACTATAACAGATGCAAGCTTGTCCTGTTTGGTGGAGATGATATTTAATAAAATAAGTAGAAATCCACTAAAAGTTTTGTTTGGTTATCTTGCAATCCCGAGATAATCGTCTCCATGCTCCAAATCCATTTTAAAGCCATTTTTAAGGCATTTCGCGCATACATGAAATGAACACATTTTTCTCCAAAACTATAACAGATGCAAGCTTGTCCTGTTTGGTGGAGATGATATTTAATAAAATAAGTAGAAATCCACTAAAAGTTTTGTTTGGTTATCTTGCAATCCCGAGATAATCGTCTCCATGCTCCAAATCCATTTTAAAGCCATTTTTAAGGCATTTCGCGCATACATGAAATGAACACATTTTTCTCCAAAACTATAACAGATGCAAGCTTGTCCTGTTTGGTGGAGATGATATTTAATAAAATAAGTAGAAATCCACTAAAAGTTTTGTTTGGTTATCTTGCAATCCCGAGATAATCGTCTCCATGCTCCAAATCCATTTTAAAGCCATTTTTAAGGCATTTCGCGCATACATGAAATGAACACATTTTTCTCCAAAACTATAACAGATGCAAGCTTGTCCTGTTTGGTGGAGATAATATTTAATAAAATAAGTAGAAATCTACTAAAAGTTTCGTTTGTTTATATTGCCATCCTGAGATAATCGTCTCCATGCTCCAAATCCATTTTAAAGCCATTTCAAAGGCATTTTGCGCATACATGAAATGAACACATTTTTCTCCAAAACTATAACACATGCAAGCTTGTCCTGTTTGGTGGAGATGATATTTAATAAAATAAGTAGAAATCCACTAAAAGTTTTGTTTGGTTATCTTGCAATCCCGAGATAATCGTCTCCATGCTCCAAATCCATTTTAAAGCCATTTTTAAGGCATTTCGCGCATACATGAAATGAACACATTTTTCTCTAAAACTATAACAGATGCAAGCTTGTCCTGTTTGGTGGAGATGATATTTAATAAAATAAGTAGAAATCCACTAAAAGTTTTGTTTGGTTATCTTGCAATCCCGAGATAATCGTCTCCATGCTCCAAATCCATTTTAAAGCCATTTTTAAGGCATTTCGCGCATACATGAAATGAACACATTTTTCTCCAAAACTATAACAGATGCAAGCTTGTCCTGTTTGGTGGAGATGATATTTAATAAAATAAGTAGAAATCCACTAAAAGTTTTGTTTGGTTATCTTGCAATCCCGAGATAATCGTCTCCATGCTCCAAATCCATTTTAAAGCCATTTTTAAGGCATTTCGCGCATACATGAAATGAACACATTTTTCTCCAAAACTATAACAGATGCAAGCTTGTCCTGTTTGGTGGAGATGATATTTAATAAAATAAGTAGAAATCCACTAAAAGTTTTGTTTGGTTATCTTGCAATCCCGAGATAATCGTCTCCATGCTCCAAATCCATTTTAAAGCCATTTCAAAGGCATTTTGCGCATACATGAAATGAACACATTTTTCTCCAAAACTATAACACATGCAAGCTTGTCCTGTTTGGTGGAGATGATATTTAATAAAATAAGTAGAAATCCACTAAAAGTTTTGTTTGGTTATCTTGCAATCCCGAGATAATCGTCTCCATGCTCCAAATCCATTTTAAAGCCATTTTTAAGGCATTTCGCGCATACATGAAATGAACACATTTTTCTCCAAAACTATAACAGATGCAAGCTTGTCCTGTTTGGTGGAGATGATATTTAATAAAATAAGTAGAAATCCACTAAAAGTTTTGTTTGGTTATCTTGCAATCCCGAGATAATCGTCTCCATGCTCCAAATCCATTTTAAAGCCATTTTTAAGGCATTTCGCGCATACATGAAATGAACACATTTTTCTCCAAAACTATAACAGATGCAAGCTTGTCCTGTTTGGTGGAGATAATATTTAATAAAATAAGTAGAAATCTACTAAAAGTTTCGTTTGTTTATATTGCCATCCTGAGATAATCGTCTCCATGCTCCAAATCCATTTTAAAGCCATTTCAAAGGCATTTTGCGCATACATGAAATGAACACATTTTTCTCCAAAACTATAACAGATGCAAGCTTGTCCTGTTTGGTGGAGATGATATTTAATAAAATAAGTAGAAATCCACTAAAAGTTTTGTTTGGTTATCTTGCAATTCCGAGATAATCGTCTCCATGCTCCAAATCCATTTTAAAGCCATTTCAAAGGCATTTTGCGCATACATGAAATGAACACATTTTTCTCCAAAACTATAACACATGCAAGCTTGTCCTGTTTGGTGGAGATGATATTTAATAAAATAAGTAGAAATCCACTAAAAGTTTTGTTTGGTTATCTTGCAATCCCGAGATAATCGTCTCCATGCTCCAAATCCATTTTAAAGCCATTTTTAAGGCATTTCGCGCATACATGAAATGAACACATTTTTCTCCAAAACTATAACAGATGCAAGCTTGTCCTGTTTGGTGGAGATGATATTTAATAAAATAAGTAGAAATCCACTAAAAGTTTTGTTTGGTTATCTTGCAATCCCGAGATAATCGTCTCCATGCTCCAAATCCATTTTAAAGCCATTTTTAAGGCATTTCGCGCATACATGAAATGAACACATTTTTCTCCAAAACTATAACAGATGCAAGCTTGTCCTGTTTGGTGGAGATAATATTTAATAAAATAAGTAGAAATCTACTAAAAGTTTCGTTTGTTTATATTGCCATCCTGAGATAATCGTCTCCATGCTCCAAATCCATTTTAAAGCCATTTCAAAGGCATTTTGCGCATACATGAAATGAACACATTTTTCTCCAAAACTATAACACATGCAAGCTTGTCCTGTTTGGTGGAGATGATATTTAATAAAATAAGTAGAAATCCACTAAAAGTTTTGTTTGGTTATCTTGCAATCCCGAGATAATCGTCTCCATGCTCCAAATCCATTTTAAAGCCATTTTTAAGGCATTTCGCGCATACATGAAATGAACACATTTTTCTCTAAAACTATAACAGATGCAAGCTTGTCCTGTTTGGTGGAGATGATATTTAATAAAATAAGTAGAAATCCACTAAAAGTTTTGTTTGGTTATCTTGCAATCCCGAGATAATCGTCTCCATGCTCCAAATCCATTTTAAAGCCATTTTTAAGGCATTTCGCGCATACATGAAATGAACACATTTTTCTCCAAAACTATAACAGATGCAAGCTTGTCCTGTTTGGTGGAGATGATATTTAATAAAATAAGTAGAAATCCACTAAAAGTTTTGTTTGGTTATCTTGCAATCCCGAGATAATCGTCTCCATGCTCCAAATCCATTTTAAAGCCATTTCAAAGGCATTTTGCGCATACATGAAATGAACACATTTTTCTCCAAAACTATAACACATGCAAGCTTGTCCTGTTTGGTGGAGATGATATTTAATAAAATAAGTAGAAATCCACTAAAAGTTTTGTTTGGTTATCTTGCAATCCCGAGATAATCGTCTCCATGCTCCAAATCCATTTTAAAGCCATTTTTAAGGCATTTCGCGCATACATGAAATGAACACATTTTTCTCCAAAACTATAACAGATGCAAGCTTGTCCTGTTTGGTGGAGATGATATTTAATAAAATAAGTAGAAATCCACTAAAAGTTTTGTTTGGTTATCTTGCAATCCCGAGATAATCGTCTCCATGCTCCAAATCCATTTTAAAGCCATTTTTAAGGCATTTCGCGCATACATGAAATGAACACATTTTTCTCCAAAACTATAACAGATGCAAGCTTGTCCTGTTTGGTGGAGATAATATTTAATAAAATAAGTAGAAATCTACTAAAAGTTTCGTTTGTTTATATTGCCATCCTGAGATAATCGTCTCCATGCTCCAAATCCATTTTAAAGCCATTTCAAAGGCATTTTGCGCATACATGAAATGAACACATTTTTCTCCAAAACTATAACAGATGCAAGCTTGTCCTGTTTGGTGGAGATGATATTTAATAAAATAAGTAGAAATCCACTAAAAGTTTTGTTTGGTTATCTTGCAATCCCGAGATAATCGTCTCCATGCTCCAAATCCATTTTAAAGCCATTTCAAAGGCATTTTGCGCATACATGAAATGAACACATTTTTCTCCAAAACTATAACACATGCAAGCTTGTCCTGTTTGGTGGAGATGATATTTAATAAAATAAGTAGAAAACCACTAAAAGTTTTGTTTGGTTATCTTGCAATCCCGAGATAATCGTCTCCATGCTCCAAATCCATTTTAAAGCCATTTTTAAGGCATTTCGCGCATACATGAAATGAACACATTTTTCTCCAAAACTATAACAGATGCAAGCTTGTCCTGTTTGGTGGAGATGATATTTAATAAAATAAGTAGAAATCCACTAAAAGTTTTGTTTGGTTATCTTGCAATCCCGAGATAATCGTCTCCATGCTCCAAATCCATTTTAAAGCCATTTCAAATGCATTTTGCGCATACATGAAATGAACACATTTTTCTCCAAAACTATAACACATGCAAGCTTGTCCTGTTTGGTGGAGATGATATTTAATAAAATAAGTAGAAATCCACTAAAAGTTTTGTTTGGTTATCTTGCAATCCCGAGATAATCGTCTCCATGCTCCAAATCCATTTTAAAGCCATTTTTAAGGCATTTCGCGCATACATGAAATGAACACATTTTTCTCCAAAACTATAACAGATGCAAGCTTGTCCTGTTTGGTGGAGATGATATTTAATAAAATAAGTAAAAATCCACTAAAAGTTTTGTTTGGTTATCTTGCAATCCCGAGATAATCGTCTCCATGCTCCAAATCCATTTTAAAGCCATTTTTAAGGCATTTCGCGCATACATGAAATGAACACATTTTTCTCCAAAACTATAACAGATGCAAGCTTGTCCTGTTTGGTGGAGATGATATTTAATAAAATAAGTAGAAATCCACTAAAAGTTTTGTTTGGTTATCTTGCAATCCCGAGATAATCGTCTCCATGCTCCAAATCCATTTTAAAGCCATTTCAAAGGCATTTTGCGCATACATGAAATGAACACATTTTTCTCCAAAACTATAACACATGCAAGCTTGTCCTGTTTGGTGGAGATGATATTTAATAAAATAAGTAGAAATCCACTAAAAGTTTTGTTTGGTTATCTTGCAATCCCGAGATAATCGTCTCCATGCTCCAAATCCATTTTAAAGCCATTTTTAAGGCATTTCGCGCATACATGAAATGAACACATTTTTCTCCAAAACTATAACAGATGCAAGCTTGTCCTGTTTGGTGGAGATGATATTTAATAAAATAAGTAGAAATCCACTAAAAGTTTTGTTTGGTTATCTTGCAATCCCGAGATAATCGTCTCCATGCTCCAAATCCATTTTAAAGCCATTTCAAAGGCATTTTGCGCATACATGAAATGAACACATTTTTCTCCAAAACTATAACACATGCAAGCTTGTCCTGTTTGGTGGAGATGATATTTAATAAAATAAGTAGAAATCCACTAAAAGTTTTGTTTGGTTATCTTGCAATCCCGAGATAATCGTCTCCATGCTCCAAATCCATTTTAAAGCCATTTCAAAGGCATTTTGCGCATACATGAAATGAACACATTTTTCTCCAAAACTATAACACATGCAAGCTTGTCCTGTTTGGTGGAGATGATATTTAATAAAATAAGTAGAAATCCACTAAAAGTTTTGTTTGGTTATCTTGCAATCCCGAGATAATCGTCTCCATGCTCCAAATCCATTTTAAAGCCATTTTTAAGGCATTTCGCGCATACATGAAATGAACACATTTTTCTCCAAAACTATAACAGATGCAAGCTTGTCCTGTTTGGTGGAGATGATATTTAATAAAATAAGTAGAAATTTACTAAAAGTTTTGTTTGGTTATCTTGCAATCCCGAGATAATCGTCTCCATGCTCCAAATCCATTTTAAAGCCATTTTTAAGGCATTTCGCGCATACATGAAATGAATACATTTTTCTCCAAAACTATAACAGATGCAAGCTTGTCCTGTTTGGTGGAGATGATATTTAATAAAATAAGTAGAAATTTACTAAAAGTTTTGTTTGGTTATCTTGCAATCCCGAGATAATCGTCTCCATGCTCCAAATCCATTTTAAAGCCATTTTTAAGGCATTTCGCGCATACATGAAATGAACACATTTTTCTCCAAAACTATAACAGATGCAAGCTTGTCCTGTTTGGTGGAGATGATATTTAATAAAATAAGTAGAAATCCACTAAAAGTTTTGTTTGGTTATCTTGCAATCCCGAGATAATCGTCTCCATGCTCCAAATCCATTTTAAAGCCATTTTTAAGGCATTTCGCGCATACATGAAATGAACACATTTTTCTCCAAAACTATAACAGATGCAAGCTTGTCCTGTTTGGTGGAGATAATATTTAATAAAATAAGTAGAAATCTACTAAAAGTTTCGTTTGTTTATATTGCCATCCTGAGATAATCGTCTCCATGCTCCAAATCCATTTTAAAGCCATTTCAAAGGCATTTTGCGCATACATGAAATGAACACATTTTTCTCCAAAACTATAACACATGCAAGCTTGTCCTGTTTGGTGGAGATGATATTTAATAAAATAAGTAGAAATCCACTAAAAGTTTTGTTTGGTTATCTTGCAATCCCGAGATAATCGTCTCCATGCTCCAAATCCATTTTAAAGCCATTTTTAAGGCATTTCGCGCATACATGAAATGAACACATTTTTCTCTAAAACTATAACAGATGCAAGCTTGTCCTGTTTGGTGGAGATGATATTTAATAAAATAAGTAGAAATCCACTAAAAGTTTTGTTTGGTTATCTTGCAATCCCGAGATAATCGTCTCCATGCTCCAAATCCATTTTAAAGCCATTTTTAAGGCATTTCGCGCATACATGAAATGAACAAATTTTTCTCCAAAACTATAACAGATGCAAGCTTGTCCTGTTTGGTGGAGATGATATTTAATAAAATAAGTAGAAATCCACTAAAAGTTTTGTTTGGTTATCTTGCAATCCCGAGATAATCGTCTCCATGCTCCAAATCCATTTTAAAGCCATTTTTAAGGCATTTCGCGCATACATGAAATGAACACATTTTTCTCCAAAACTATAACAGATGCAAGCTTGTCCTGTTTGGTGGAGATGATATTTAATAAAATAAGTAGAAATCCACTAAAAGTTTTGTTTGGTTATCTTGCAATCCCGAGATAATCGTCTCCATGCTCCAAATCCATTTTAAAGCCATTTCAAAGGCATTTTGCGCATACATGAAATGAACACATTTTTCTCCAAAACTATAACACATGCAAGCTTGTCCTGTTTGGTGGAGATGATATTTAATAAAATAAGTAGAAATCCACTAAAAGTTTTGTTTGGTTATCTTGCAATCCCGAGATAATCGTCTCCATGCTCCAAATCCATTTTAAAGCCATTTTTAAGGCATTTCGCGCATACATGAAATGAACACATTTTTCTCCAAAACTATAACAGATGCAAGCTTGTCCTGTTTGGTGGAGATGATATTTAATAAAATAAGTAGAAATTTACTAAAAGTTTTGTTTGGTTATCTTGCAATCCCGAGATAATCGTCTCCATGCTCCAAATCCATTTTAAAGCCATTTTTAAGGCATTTCGCGCATACATGAAATGAACACATTTTTCTCCAAAACTATAACAGATGCAAGCTTGTCCTGTTTGGTGGAGATGATATTTAATAAAATAAGTAGAAATTTACTAAAAGTTTTGTTTGGTTATCTTGCAATCCCGAGATAATCGTCTCCATGCTCCAAATCCATTTTAAAGCCATTTTTAAGGCATTTCGCGCATACATGAAATGAACACATTTTTCTCCAAAACTATAACAGATGCAAGCTTGTCCTGTTTGGTGGAGATGATATTTAATAAAATAAGTAGAAATCCACTAAAAGTTTTGTTTGGTTATCTTGCAATCCCGAGATAATCGTCTCCATGCTCCAAATCCATTTTAAAGCCATTTTTAAGGCATTTCGCGCATACATGAAATGAACACATTTTTCTCCAAAACTATAACAGATGCAAGCTTGTCCTGTTTGGTGGAGATAATATTTAATAAAATAAGTAGAAATCTACTAAAAGTTTCGTTTGTTTATATTGCCATCCTGAGATAATCGTCTCCATGCTCCAAATCCATTTTAAAGCCATTTCAAAGGCATTTTGCGCATACATGAAATGAACACATTTTTCTCCAAAACTATAACACATGCAAGCTTGTCCTGTTTGGTGGAGATGATATTTAATAAAATAAGTAGAAATCCACTAAAAGTTTTGTTTGGTTATCTTGCAATCCCGAGATAATCGTCTCCATGCTCCAAATCCATTTTAAAGCCATTTTTAAGGCATTTCGCGCATACATGAAATGAACACATTTTTCTCTAAAACTATAACAGATGCAAGCTTGTCCTGTTTGGTGGAGATGATATTTAATAAAATAAGTAGAAATCCACTAAAAGTTTTGTTTGGTTATCTTGCAATCCCGAGATAATCGTCTCCATGCTCCAAATCCATTTTAAAGCCATTTTTAAGGCATTTCGCGCATACATGAAATGAACAAATTTTTCTCCAAAACTATAACAGATGCAAGCTTGTCCTGTTTGGTGGAGATGATATTTAATAAAATAAGTAGAAATCCACTAAAAGTTTTGTTTGGTTATCTTGCAATCCCGAGATAATCGTCTCCATGCTCCAAATCCATTTTAAAGCCATTTTTAAGGCATTTCGCGCATACATGAAATGAACACATTTTTCTCCAAAACTATAACAGATGCAAGCTTGTCCTGTTTGGTGGAGATGATATTTAATAAAATAAGTAGAAATCCACTAAAAGTTTTGTTTGGTTATCTTGCAATCCCGAGATAATCGTCTCCATGCTCCAAATCCATTTTAAAGCCATTTCAAAGGCATTTTGCGCATACATGAAATGAACACATTTTTCTCCAAAACTATAACACATGCAAGCTTGTCCTGTTTGGTGGAGATGATATTTAATAAAATAAGTAGAAATCCACTAAAAGTTTTGTTTGGTTATCTTGCAATCCCGAGATAATCGTCTCCATGCTCCAAATCCATTTTAAAGCCATTTTTAAGGCATTTCGCGCATACATGAAATGAACACATTTTTCTCCAAAACTATAACAGATGCAAGCTTGTCCTGTTTGGTGGAGATGATATTTAATAAAATAAGTAGAAATTTACTAAAAGTTTTGTTTGGTTATCTTGCAATCCCGAGATAATCGTCTCCATGCTCCAAATCCATTTTAAAGCCATTTTTAAGGCATTTCGCGCATACATGAAATGAACACATTTTTCTCCAAAACTATAACAGATGCAAGCTTGTCCTGTTTGGTGGAGATGATATTTAATAAAATAAGTAGAAATTTACTAAAAGTTTTGTTTGGTTATCTTGCAATCCCGAGATAATCGTCTCCATGCTCCAAATCCATTTTAAAGCCATTTTTAAGGCATTTCGCGCATACATGAAATGAACACATTTTTCTCCAAAACTATAACAGATGCAAGCTTGTCCTGTTTGGTGGAGATGATATTTAATAAAATAAGTAGAAATCCACTAAAAGTTTTGTTTGGTTATCTTGCAATCCCGAGATAATCGTCTCCATGCTCCAAATCCATTTTAAAGCCATTTTTAAGGCATTTCGCGCATACATGAAATGAACACATTTTTCTCCAAAACTATAACAGATGCAAGCTTGTCCTGTTTGGTGGAGATAATATTTAATAAAATAAGTAGAAATCTACTAAAAGTTTCGTTTGTTTATATTGCCATCCTGAGATAATCGTCTCCATGCTCCAAATCCATTTTAAAGCCATTTCAAAGGCATTTTGCGCATACATGAAATGAACACATTTTTCTCCAAAACTATAACACATGCAAGCTTGTCCTGTTTGGTGGAGATGATATTTAATAAAATAAGTAGAAATCCACTAAAAGTTTTGTTTGGTTATCTTGCAATCCCGAGATAATCGTCTCCATGCTCCAAATCCATTTTAAAGCCATTTTTAAGGCATTTCGCGCATACATGAAATGAACACATTTTTCTCTAAAACTATAACAGATGCAAGCTTGTCCTGTTTGGTGGAGATGATATTTAATAAAATAAGTAGAAATCCACTAAAAGTTTTGTTTGGTTATCTTGCAATCCCGAGATAATCGTCTCCATGCTCCAAATCCATTTTAAAGCCATTTTTAAGGCATTTCGCGCATACATGAAATGAACAAATTTTTCTCCAAAACTATAACAGATGCAAGCTTGTCCTGTTTGGTGGAGATGATATTTAATAAAATAAGTAGAAATCCACTAAAAGTTTTGTTTGGTTATCTTGCAATCCCGAGATAATCGTCTCCATGCTCCAAATCCATTTTAAAGCCATTTTTAAGGCATTTCGCGCATACATGAAATGAACACATTTTTCTCCAAAACTATAACAGATGCAAGCTTGTCCTGTTTGGTGGAGATGATATTTAATAAAATAAGTAGAAATCCACTAAAAGTTTTGTTTGGTTATCTTGCAATCCCGAGATAATCGTCTCCATGCTCCAAATCCATTTTAAAGCCATTTCAAAGGCATTTTGCGCATACATGAAATGAACACATTTTTCTCCAAAACTATAACACATGCAAGCTTGTCCTGTTTGGTGGAGATGATATTTAATAAAATAAGTAGAAATCCACTAAAAGTTTTGTTTGGTTATCTTGCAATCCCGAGATAATCGTCTCCATGCTCCAAATCCATTTTAAAGCCATTTTTAAGGCATTTCGCGCATACATGAAATGAACACATTTTTCTCTAAAACTATAACAGATGCAAGCTTGTCCTGTTTGGTGGAGATGATATTTAATAAAATAAGTAGAAATCCACTAAAAGTTTTGTTTGGTTATCTTGCAATCCCGAGATAATCGTCTCCATGCTCCAAATCCATTTTAAAGCCATTTTTAAGGCATTTCGCGCATACATGAAATGAACAAATTTTTCTCCAAAACTATAACAGATGCAAGCTTGTCCTGTTTGGTGGAGATGATATTTAATAAAATAAGTAGAAATCCACTAAAAGTTTTGTTTGGTTATCTTGCAATCCCGAGATAATCGTCTCCATGCTCCAAATCCATTTTAAAGCCATTTTTAAGGCATTTCGCGCATACATGAAATGAACACATTTTTCTCCAAAACTATAACAGATGCAAGCTTGTCCTGTTTGGTGGAGATGATATTTAATAAAATAAGTAGAAATCCACTAAAAGTTTTGTTTGGTTATCTTGCAATCCCGAGATAATCGTCTCCATGCTCCAAATCCATTTTAAAGCCATTTCAAAGGCATTTTGCGCATACATGAAATGAACACATTTTTCTCCAAAACTATAACACATGCAAGCTTGTCCTGTTTGGTGGAGATGATATTTAATAAAATAAGTAGAAATCCACTAAAAGTTTTGTTTGGTTATCTTGCAATCCCGAGATAATCGTCTCCATGCTCCAAATCCATTTTAAAGCCATTTTTAAGGCATTTCGCGCATACATGAAATGAACACATTTTTCTCCAAAACTATAACAGATGCAAGCTTGTCCTGTTTGGTGGAGATGATATTTAATAAAATAAGTAGAAATTTACTAAAAGTTTTGTTTGGTTATCTTGCAATCCCGAGATAATCGTCTCCATGCTCCAAATCCATTTTAAAGCCATTTTTAAGGCATTTCGCGCATACATGAAATGAACACATTTTTCTCCAAAACTATAACAGATGCAAGCTTGTCCTGTTTGGTGGAGATGATATTTAATAAAATAAGTAGAAATTTACTAAAAGTTTTGTTTGGTTATCTTGCAATCCCGAGATAATCGTCTCCATGCTCCAAATCCATTTTAAAGCCATTTTTAAGGCATTTCGCGCATACATGAAATGAACACATTTTTCTCCAAAACTATAACAGATGCAAGCTTGTCCTGTTTGGTGGAGATGATATTTAATAAAATAAGTAGAAATCCACTAAAAGTTTTGTTTGGTTATCTTGCAATCCCGAGATAATCGTCTCCATGCTCCAAATCCATTTTAAAGCCATTTCAAAGGCATTTTGCGCATACATGAAATGAACACATTTTTCTCCAAAACTATAACACATGCAAGCTTGTCCTGTTTGGTGGAGATGATATTTAATAAAATAAGTAGAAAACCACTAAAAGTTTTGTTTGGTTATCTTGCAATCCCGAGATAATCGTCTCCATGCTCCAAATCCATTTTAAAGCCATTTTTAAGGCATTTCGCGCATACATGAAATGAACACATTTTTCTCCAAAACTATAACAGATGCAAGCTTGTCCTGTTTGGTGGAGATGATATTTAATAAAATAAGTAGAAATCCACTAAAAGTTTTGTTTGGTTATCTTGCAATCCCGAGATAATCGTCTCCATGCTCCAAATCCATTTTAAAGCCATTTCAAAGGCATTTTGCGCATACATGAAATGAACACATTTTTCTCCAAAACTATAACACATGCAAGCTTGTCCTGTTTGGTGGAGATGATATTTAATAAAATAAGTAGAAATCCACTAAAAGTTTTGTTTGGTTATCTTGCAATCCCGAGATAATCGTCTCCATGCTCCAAATCCATTTTAAAGCCATTTTTAAGGCATTTCGCGCATACATGAAATGAACACATTTTTCTCCAAAACTATAACAGATGCAAGCTTGTCCTGTTTGGTGGAGATGATATTTAATAAAATAAGTAGAAATCCACTAAAAGTTTTGTTTGGTTATCTTGCAATCCCGAGATAATCGTCTCCATGCTCCAAATCCATTTTAAAGCCATTTTTAAGGCATTTCGCGCATACATGAAATGAACACATTTTTCTCCAAAACTATAACAGATGCAAGCTTGTCCTGTTTGGTGGAGATGATATTTAATAAAATAAGTAGAAATCCACTAAAAGTTTTGTTTGGTTATCTTGCAATCCCGTGATAATCGTCTCCATGCTCCAAATCCATTTTAAAGCCATTTTTAAGGCATTTCGCGCATACATGAAATGAACACATTTTCTCCAAAACTATAACAGATGCAAGCTTGTCCTGTTTGGTGGAGATGATATTTAATAAAATAAGTAGAAATCCACTAAAAGTTTTGTTTGGTTATCTTGCAATCCCGAGATAATCGTCTCCATGCTCCAAATCCATTTTAAAGCCATTTTTAAGGCATTTCGCGCATACATGAAATGAACACATTTTTCTCCAAAACTATAACAGATGCAAGCTTGTCCTGTTTGGTGGAGATAATATTTAATAAAATAAGTAGAAATCTACTAAAAGTTTCGTTTGTTTATATTGCCATCCTGAGATAATCGTCTCCATGCTCCAAATCCATTTTAAAGCCATTTCAAAGGCATTTTGCGCATACATGAAATGAACACATTTTTCTCCAAAACTATAACACATGCAAGCTTGTCCTGTTTGGTGGAGATGATATTTAATAAAATAAGTAGAAATCCACTAAAAGTTTTGTTTGGTTATCTTGCAATCCCGAGATAATCGTCTCCATGCTCCAAATCCATTTTAAAGCCATTTTTAAGGCATTTCGCGCATACATGAAATGAACACATTTTTCTCTAAAACTATAACAGATGCAAGCTTGTCCTGTTTGGTGGAGATGATATTTAATAAAATAAGTAGAAATCCACTAAAAGTTTTGTTTGGTTATCTTGCAATCCCGAGATAATCGTCTCCATGCTCCAAATCCATTTTAAAGCCATTTTTAAGGCATTTCGCGCATACATGAAATGAACAAATTTTTCTCCAAAACTATAACAGATGCAAGCTTGTCCTGTTTGGTGGAGATGATATTTAATAAAATAAGTAGAAATCCACTAAAAGTTTTGTTTGGTTATCTTGCAATCCCGAGATAATCGTCTCCATGCTCCAAATCCATTTTAAAGCCATTTTTAAGGCATTTCGCGCATACATGAAATGAACACATTTTTCTCCAAAACTATAACAGATGCAAGCTTGTCCTGTTTGGTGGAGATGATATTTAATAAAATAAGTAGAAATCCACTAAAAGTTTTGTTTGGTTATCTTGCAATCCCGAGATAATCGTCTCCATGCTCCAAATCCATTTTAAAGCCATTTCAAAGGCATTTTGCGCATACATGAAATGAACACATTTTTCTCCAAAACTATAACACATGCAAGCTTGTCCTGTTTGGTGGAGATGATATTTAATAAAATAAGTAGAAATCCACTAAAAGTTTTGTTTGGTTATCTTGCAATCCCGAGATAATCGTCTCCATGCTCCAAATCCATTTTAAAGCCATTTTTAAGGCATTTCGCGCATACATGAAATGAACACATTTTTCTCCAAAACTATAACAGATGCAAGCTTGTCCTGTTTGGTGGAGATGATATTTAATAAAATAAGTAGAAATTTACTAAAAGTTTTGTTTGGTTATCTTGCAATCCCGAGATAATCGTCTCCATGCTCCAAATCCATTTTAAAGCCATTTTTAAGGCATTTCGCGCATACATGAAATGAACACATTTTTCTCCAAAACTATAACAGATGCAAGCTTGTCCTGTTTGGTGGAGATGATATTTAATAAAATAAGTAGAAATCCACTAAAAGTTTTGTTTGGTTATCTTGCAATCCCGAGATAATCGTCTCCATGCTCCAAATCCATTTTAAAGCCATTTTTAAGGCATTTCGCGCATACATGAAATGAACACATTTTTCTCCAAAACTATAACAGATGCAAGCTTGTCCTGTTTGGTGGAGATGATATTTAATAAAATAAGTAGAAATCCACTAAAAGTTTTGTTTGGTTATCTTGCAATCCCGAGATAATCGTCTCCATGCTCCAAATCCATTTTAAAGCCATTTTTAAGGCATTTCGCGCATACATGAAATGAACACATTTTTTCTCCAAAACTATAACAGATGCAAGCTTGTCCTGTTTGGTGGAGATAATATTTAATAAAATAAGTAGAAATCTACTAAAAGTTTCGTTTGTTTATATTGCCATCCTGAGATAATCGTCTCCATGCTCCAAATCCATTTTAAAGCCATTTCAAAGGCATTTTGCGCATACATGAAATGAACACATTTTTCTCCAAAACTATAACACATGCAAGCTTGTCCTGTTTGGTGGAGATGATATTTAATAAAATAAGTAGAAATCCACTAAAAGTTTTGTTTGGTTATCTTGCAATCCCGAGATAATCGTCTCCATGCTCCAAATCCATTTTAAAGCCATTTTTAAGGCATTTCGCGCATACATGAAATGAACACATTTTTCTCTAAAACTATAACAGATGCAAGCTTGTCCTGTTTGGTGGAGATGATATTAATAAAATAAGTAGAAATCCACTAAAAGTTTTGTTTGGTTATCTTGCAATCCCGAGATAATCGTCTCCATGCTCCAAATCCATTTTAAAGCCATTTTTAAGGCATTTCGCGCATACATGAAATGAACACATTTTTCTCCAAAACTATAACAGATGCAAGCTTGTCCTGTTTGGTGGAGATGATATTTAATAAAATAAGTAGAAATCCACTAAAAGTTTTGTTTGTTATCTTGCAATCCCGAGATAATCGTCTCCATGCTCCAAATCCATTTTAAAGCCATTTTAAGGCATTTCGCGCATACATGAAATGAACACATTTTTCTCCAAAACTATAACAGATGCAAGCTTGTCCTGTTTGGTGGAGATGATATTTAATAAAATAAGTAGAAATCCACTAAAAGTTTTGTTTGGTTATCTTGCAATCCCGAGATAATCGTCTCCATGCTCCAAATCCATTTTAAAGCCATTTTTAAGGCATTTCGCGCATACATGAAATGAACACATTTTTCTCCAAAACTATAACACATGCAAGCTTGTCCTGTTTGGTGGAGATAATATTTAATAAAATAAGTAGAAATCTACTAAAAGTTTCGTTTGTTTATATTGCCATCCTGAGATAATCGTCTCCATGCTCCAAATCCATTTTAAAGCCATTTCAAAGGCATTTTGCGCATACATGAAATGAACACATTTTTCTCCAAAACTATAACACATGCAAGCTTGTCCTGTTTGGTGGAGATGATATTTAATAAAATAAGTAGAAATCCACTAAAAGTTTTGTTTGGTTATCTTGCAATCCCGAGATAATCGTCTCCATGCTCCAAATCCATTTTAAAGCCATTTTTAAGGCATTTCGCGCATACATGAAATGAACACATTTTTCTCTAAAACTATAACAGATGCAAGCTTGTCCTGTTTGGTGGAGATGATATTTAATAAAATAAGTAGAAATCCACTAAAAGTTTTGTTTGGTTATCTTGCAATCCCGAGATAATCGTCTCCATGCTCCAAATCCATTTTAAAGCCATTTTTAAGGCATTTCGCGCATACATGAAATGAACAAATTTTTCTCCAAAACTATAACAGATGCAAGCTTGTCCTGTTTGGTGGAGATGATATTTAATAAAATAAGTAGAAATCCACTAAAAGTTTTGTTTGGTTATCTTGCAATCCCGAGATAATCGTCTCCATGCTCCAAATCCATTTTAAAGCCATTTTTAAGGCATTTCGCGCATACATGAAATGAACACATTTTTCTCCAAAACTATAACAGATGCAAGCTTGTCCTGTTTGGTGGAGATGATATTTAATAAAATAAGTAGAAATCCACTAAAAGTTTTGTTTGGTTATCTTGCAATCCCGAGATAATCGTCTCCATGCTCCAAATCCATTTTAAAGCCATTTCAAAGGCATTTTGCGCATACATGAAATGAACACATTTTTCTCCAAAACTATAACACATGCAAGCTTGTCCTGTTTGGTGGAGATGATATTTAATAAAATAAGTAGAAATCCACTAAAAGTTTTGTTTGGTTATCTTGCAATCCCGAGATAATCGTCTCCATGCTCCAAATCCATTTTAAAGCCATTTTTAAGGCATTTCGCGCATACATGAAATGAACACATTTTTCTCTAAAACTATAACAGATGCAAGCTTGTCCTGTTTGGTGGAGATGATATTTAATAAAATAAGTAGAAAT